>NW_020837967.1:19663766-19782046 GCF_003676395.1 Aethalodelphis obliquidens | reverse complement strand
TTTTTTTTTTTGCGGTACGCGGGCCTCTCACTGTTGTGGCCTCTCCCATTGCGGAGCACAGCCTCCGGACGCGCAGGCTCAGCGGCCATGGCTCACGGGCCCAGCCGCACCGCGGCATGTGGGATCTTCCCGGACCGGGGCACGAACCCGTGTCCCCTGCATCGGCAGGCGGACTCTCAACCACTGCACCACCAGGGAAGCCCCATATTTTCATAATGTCCTCCAGGGTCATCCACATTGTTGCAAATGGCAGGTTTTGTTTGGGGGTTTTTTTAGCCACGATACGCGGCATGTGGGATCTTAGTTCCCTGACCAGAGATGTAACCCGTGCCCCCAGCAGTGGGAGCGTGGAGTCTTAACCACTGGACTGCCAGGGAAGTCCCTCTTTTTCTTTTTAAGGCTGAGTAATATTCCATTGTATATACACATCACAATTTCTTTACTCATGGACAGACATTTAGGCTGTTTTCTTAATACATGATCTTGGCAACTGTGAATAATTCTGCAGTGAACACGGGGGTGCAGATATTGTATCTCTTCAAAGTACTGATTTCATTTCCTTTGTGTGTACACCCAGAAGAGGGATTGCTGGATCATACGGTCGTTCTATTTTTAAGAAAACAATTTCCTAAAGAAAGAAGTAACTTTGAATTTTAATCAAGGAAAAACCAGAGGCCTGGGTCTGAGGGAGGAAGGCTTACATGACTTGTTATATTGGGTGGGGCCTGCTGGTGCTATGGCTTGGGCAATAGTGTTTGCTATGTGGGGCATATGGGAGGAGAGTAGTCCATAGATGTCCATTCAATGAGGATTAAGTATCTGTGGTCCAGGCAGAATTTGCTAGAGATGGAGAGGAACGTGTGGATATGAGAGGAATATAGTGAAAGCAATGGATTGGTTTTGTGACCCAAGTGGACGTAGGGCCCGAGAGGAAATGAAGATTACCTAAAGTGGTAGGACTGATAGTGTCAGGGGTCCTCTTGATAAGGGGGGGGGGGGGGGGTGAGTAGGGAAGTTGTGAGTAAAAAGGGAAGTTCTGCTTTTAATTGGTCACGTTGATAAACTGTCTCTCAGAAAGATTAAGCATATCTCTAAGCCATGAATATCATTAATCATTCTGAAAATCAGTTTCCATAGTACTGGGCTCCTCCTATTCTGTGAGAAAATCTTAATTGCTGATCCCATTCATCAGTAGCATGTGGGACTCTCCCAGTTTCCTATTTCATTCTGAGTTGGTTGTGGCAAGTTGAATTTTTCTGGGAATTTTTCCATTTCACTTAAATTTTCAGATAAAGCTGTCCCTAGTGTTTCTGTATTCTCTTTTGAGTATCTTCGAGTATCAATAGTTATGCCTCCATTTTCATTCCTAATATTATTTTGACTTTGTCTCTCTTTCTGTCTCTCATCATTTTGGACAAAGTTTTGTCCATTTTATTGATCTTTTAAAGAAAAAGTTTCATTCTACCTTTGTATTTCTCTCATTTATCCTTTTAAGTAGTTGTTTAGGCACTCATGTAGATGAGAGCAGATGGCTTAAGCAGTTGTTGAGAGGAACGATCTGGGAAAAGCAGGTGCATGTCAAAGTACAGTTTCTTGCAATGTGTCTCAGCTGTTGACTTGCAGAAGGGCAGTCGTCAGGTCAAGCTGGAATAAGAACCAAGGCAGGTTGTTTCGGTGACTGAGAAACGCCTGGGGAGGATTACCAAACATCTCCAGAAACGAGCCTTCAGCTACCCCCGAAGGACTCTGCCCTTTTGTCAGTCATTCTTTCTCTCTTTCCTTATCAAGTTTAACTCCTTATTAATTTAACATTATCCAGCTACAGTTAATATTAGGTAGCATTTGGTGGAACACATAAAAGAATGTTATTGCTCGAAGAGCATCTTTTAAAGCACAGGAATCATTAGCACTTCAAACGTATGGCAATTCTCTAGGCAGAGTTAATAAGCAAGCTTTCTCTGGCAAGATTTAACATTAACTGCATTTTGGACTTTAGGTGCAAGGCCAGAGTGGACTGAGCAGTCCTCCCTTTGCAGCCAAGATGGGACAGCAGCAGAAAAACCATTAATGCTGTAATTTTTAGATATAGCATATATGTATACACACACCTCTCTCTATATACATGTATATGTGTGTGTGTGTGTGTGTGTGTGTGTGCGTAATAGTGCTGTAATTTTTACATGGAACATGCATTTATCTAGATTTATGTTGCAATAAAATCATTAACCACTAAGTCCAGAGGAAATAGCCTGCAGTGAGTTAAATATCTTGGCCAAAGTCACAAAGCTAGTTGGTAGCAAAGCCAAGATTTAGATCCCTTCTGCCCTAGCCTAGTCTTTTTTCTCTAATTCCATGGACTTACTTTATTGCATTGCTTAAAAGGCAGGTAAGTATATATAAATGGCATTCAACTAGTTATTACCAATTCAAGCATTTTAAGGGATACTTCCTGCTAATAGAAATGTATCTGGAATGTAGAGCAAGAAGAAAAAGAAGTTGAAGCAAAATGTAGAGTGTTCTCAGTGAATTGGCCACTTGTTTTCTGTGCTAGTTATTCGAATCAGGAAGCATATAGGAATTATCTTTATTATGCTTACGTGCAGAGATTGTTTACTCATTAATATTTACTATTAACACATCTTAATATTTTTGACAGGATGAGCGTCTGAGTGTTTTTTCCCCTCCCTTTGCTTTTAGAGATTTTAGTTTTAATGTACAGGAAGACAGTCAGGAAATCCTCTTTTTCTGGTTTTGGATTTATGTAAAGAAAAAGACGTAAAACTCAGATCTTTGCATCATGCCCTAGTTGTTTATGTGACTAACAGCTGTTTCTTTCGACTCTTAGGCGATATTTAGTTGCAGATATTAATCACCATTATATTATAGAGTCCCTTTGATTTTAAAATTATGAATAACAAAGAGCAAGTGTTTTGTGAAAAAGGAAATCAAACATTTGAGGCAGCACATATATTAAAGGTTTTGAAATGACAACTCTCCTGAATTTTAAACTGTCTAGAAATGGCATAGTGTTCAGTTACACTATGAAGCACGGCTCTGTTGTGGAGTTTGCCAAATGCTTTGTAGCAGATAACTAACTATTAAAGGGGAGAGTGTTCATTTTTCTTAGTGGTACCATTAGCATATTTAATGAAGTGATTCCATTCCTGCGCTCACAAATGCTCATGCAAAGAGGCTATTTTAAAATAACAGCTCATGGGGCTTCCCTGGTGGCGCAGTGGTTGGGAGTCCGCCTGCCGATGCAGGGGACTACGGGTTCGTGCCCCGGACCGGGAAGATCCCACATGCCGCGGAGCGGCTGGGCCCGTGAGCCATGGCCGCTGAGCCTGCGCGTCCGGAGCCTGTGCTCCGCAACGGGAGAGGCCACAACAGTGAGAGGCCCGCGTACCGCAAAAAAAAAAAATAAAATAAAAAATAAATAAATAAAATAACAGCTCATGATCTTGCTTATAGCACATGCTTTTTGATTTGAGTCTGTCATTTTGATCCTTTCTAAGTACTACTAATTTTAAAAGGTACATATACGCTGTATTTGCTTGGCAAGCCATACATCTTTTCACAAAACACTTCCACAAATGAGTTCTATAAGTCTCTTCATTGAAAAGCATTATCTTCATGGTTATAGAATATTGCATTAGTGTGATGCAACAATGGTGCAAAGCAGTTAAGCAAGATCAAGGAAACACTTATATGCATATTATTATGCTGCTTAAGTGATAAAATTAGCGTGCCGTATTCTTAACTTTGTTTTCTTTTCCTAGTTTTTCAGTAGTCAGGTCATCACAGTTTAATGAAGACTTACGACCCCTTGAGCTGTGTGGGAGCTAGCTTATTAACCTAACTGGGATTCCTTCTTAGGCCTGGCTTCTTCTGGTTTACCTAAGTAGCTGGTGAGCTTGTATGTGATACCTCCCCAAGGCCTCCATCTTCTGCCCGCCCTCACATCTGTAAGTTTTATACTAAAGAACATCTGTCCATCTGCCTATCAGTCCATCTATTTATATTCTGGATTGTATGGGCAGAATTCTGTCCCCTGGTATACACACAGCTTCTCCCAGTTACGCAGTTATACACCAATCTAGGTACTGCTGGGAAGGGATTTTGCAACTCAAAGGAAGGTCTCAAATCAGTTGACCTTAAGATTGGGAGATGATCTGGGTGGGCCTGACCTAATCACATGAGCACTCTAAATCTGAGTCTAGAGGCAGAGATGGATGTGGGTGGAGATGAAGGGGTGCAGAGATTAGAAGCACCAAAGGATTTGCTGGGTGCTTGCTCACTAGATGATGGAAAAGGCCTCCTTAGTAAGGTATGTGGGCGGCTTTTAAGAGCTGAGAGTGCCTCCCAGTTCAGCCAAAGGAAGATGGGAACCTCAGTCCTACAACCACAAGGAACTGAATTCTGCCAACAGGACCTTGAGCTCCAGATGAAGTGAGCCATGAGTCCTGCCAACATCTTGATTTCTGCTTTGTGGGACCTTGGGTCGAGAATCCATCCAGGCCGTGCCTGACTAAAGCTGTGATGAGCTAATATATGTGGGCTAATTCTGTGGTAATTAGTTATGCAGCAACAGATAACTAATACACTGATTTAGAACCTGGTCAACCTTAGCTTCTTTAGCGTCCTAAAGCCTTTGTCCTTTCCTCCCCGCCTCTCATTCTTATATGAAACCAGAAGCAAAAAAGCAGAAATCACATACATACTTTAATCTCTCAGTTCAGGACGTGAGACCAGTAGCAATTTATTGAATCTGTTGTGGGTTTTATGTTTAATTGCAAAGGGTTTTGGCTGGTTTATAATCAGGATTTCCCTGAGACGACTGCTATCACCTGTCACAGCTACCCTCCATGCTGGAGTTCCTTAACTCTGATGCAGGGGAAGATTATTTGCAAACATGGCTACAACAACTCCTCCAATCGTACATAGCATCCTTGCACTCAGGTCCCTTTGAAATATGACCACCGCTTTGCCATCAAGGGGTGGAGCCCCCAAACCTTGGATATGGGCTAGGTCTGTGATATTTTCGAATGACAGAATGTAGCAGAGGTTAGACCTCGAGAGGCCTGATGGCTTCCTCTTTCACCCTCTTGGACCAGCTGCCCCGGGAGGAAGTCACCGTGAGCCTGCACCTGAGGGACCCAAGCAGACAGCTCCTGTCAACATCTGGACTTTGAGGCCACTCAGGACAAGCTGTTCCCTAGCCAACCTCCCAGTGACAGCCAAACGCATGGTAGAGCCAAACAGAACAGAAAGCAGAGCAAAAACAAGGTATCCCAGCTGAGCCTCATTCAAATTGCCAACCCACAGCACTGTGAGCAAATCATTCATTCTTATGTTAAGCCACTATGTTTTGATGTGATGTGTTAGGCATTAATAGATAGCTGATACAGATATTAAAGAACATGACTTTAAAAATATGAATTGAAAATTAAGATTTTATTTCGTTTTGAATGGATTATTCAAATGGTCTTTTTGAACGGATTATTCAAATGGTCATGGACACAGTGCAAAATTTAAGATACAGAACAGTATACATATAAAAATAAATTTCCCTCCTCTAGGGCAATGTTAAGCCTTTCTCATCCGTTTGGAGTTCTGCAGGATGATGGTTCGGGCATAAAGCAACTCTTTCAAGATTGTGTATAAGGGAAATGACCAAGTGGGAGATAAAGGACAACGTATCTCATTCCAAGTTGATTTGCTTTGTTCCACTTTATGTCCCCACATGTTCATCTCTGCTTTCCTCACTTTTCCTTAGGAATGAATTTAAAAGACCCCCTATGTCAAAGCAAGAGGATGAGGTTAAAGTTGAGTATATGGGTGGTCTTGCGGGTGAGTGTTATAAGGTGGAAAATTATTATGTATGTTTTGCCGTAAAGTACGATTAGAGAATCTAACACCAGTGATTGGTTAAAGGACTCAAAAGCCACTCAGGGGAGAATTTTCTTTGTTTTGTATGTGGAGAAAGTGAGCAAAGGGCCTCTATATACCTGGTGAAGTGTGTCAGCCCAATAGTAGAAGCCCAAGGAGGTACCACGGGCTCACCTGACCTTCCTGGGATTCTGTCCACATCCAGAATATGGAATCTACAGGATATCAGATTCAGGCTGAGAGTTAGGTGTCACCTGACATACTCCTGGGAGGTCTAGCTGTGCCCTGAAAATCCAGGCTTATTTATTGGACAAACATCTATCATGCCTCTACTGTGGTCCAGGCACTGTTGATAGAGGCTGTGGATACAAGTATAAATATCACTCTGGTCCATAATCTTTAAGTTCTTATTTCCAGAGTCCACCCACAGTGACTCCAGGGGCCCCAAGCCAAATTGGATACTTGATCCTGCCTGGATTAAAATCCCCCTAAGATTCTCAGGAATGTGAAATACGAGCCCCAAACAGTAGACTTAATGAATGGGTGTTGGCATCCTGTCTTTTAATAAAGCTTTGATTCAAGAAGTTCAAAGTAAATATTTGACGTACTTTTTTGTTTTTTGTTTAAAAGAAATAATGGTTCCTGATACAAAGGTAAGGCCAAGGCTGAGATCCTTGGGCATTAATACCTCAGTCTATGGAATAAGCTGTTTCTCACCAGGGCAGGGAAAAGGCTGTGTGGTCACTTATCACGTCTAGACACTCTGTCCACTGCCCTGGCATCATAGTAGTTTGTCCAGGCTGCTTTGAGGGGGGGTACATTATAGGCTCACTAGTGGGTCCATGCTTTTCTAGTGTTAAGAGTCTAGAATCTAATGCATGCTTCTTGTATTAGTCTGCTGAGCTGCCATAACAGTGGCTTAAACAACAGTCATTTATCTTCTCACAGTTTTGGAGGATGGAAGTCCAAGATCAAGGTGTCAGCAGTGTTGGTTTCTGGTGAGGCCTCTTCCTGGCTTGCAGATGACTACCTTCTAGCTGTGTCTTCACATGGCCTCCTTGTGTGCACAGAGAGACAGATCTCTGGTATCTCTTCCTCTTCTTATGAGGTCACCAGTCCTACTGGATTAGGTCCCCAACCTCATGACCTCATTTAACCTTAATCACCTCCCTAAAGGCCCCATCTCCAAATACAGTCACATTGGGGGTTAGGGTTTCAACACATGAATTTGGGGAAGACACAATTCAGTCCCTAACATTTCTTATTTGCCAGATACTGGGTTAGGCAGGAGGATGTAAAGATATGTGTATCTATCAAGTATAAACTCTGCTCAAGGAGAGCACTTTTTTTTTTTTTTTTTTTTGTTTTCTGTGTTTTTTGGCCTTCTCTGTTTTTTTTTTCTTTCTTTTGGGGGGCAGGCTCAGTGGCCATGGCTCACGGTCCCAGCCGCTCCGCGGCCTGTGGGATCCTCCTGGACCGGGGCACGAACCCGTGTCCCTTGCATTGGCAGGCGGACTCTCAACCACTGCGCCACCAGGGAAGCCCCAAGAGCACATATTTATAATACAGTGCACTAGTTATAAGGCCGTGCTAGGTATGGGAAGGGCAGAAAAGGTCCATTCAGTTTGAGCAGGTCAGCAAGTCTTCTCAGAGCAACTTGGATCTCAGACAGGAGAGAAGCTCTTGGGGGTAGGGGGGGTATGAAGGTGTGCTGGGTAGAGGGGAGGCATAGAAAAGCCTAACAGGTGACAGATTCTTTCATCCAGTCCTCATAGTCACAAAACAGGGCCGTTTAGCAAATACAACACTCTGGCTGAGTGGCACCATGGGTGTTTGTTTGGGGGATACAGCAAGAGCCTAGGGAAGTCATCAAGGTGATATCAAGAGGTACGCTGTGCTACGGGGTACCGTACGAAGGAGCTTGAACTTGGCCATGTGGTAGGGATTGGGCATCCCTTAAAGGGTTTTGAGAGCAGATGTGCAAGTGGAATGTTCACTGGGGAAGCAGTCTGGAGGAAAAGCATATGTGAGATTGGGGTCTGGGGACAGCTGGGGGGCTACCGCCACAGTGTGTTGACAGACCCCAAAGGCCAGCTGGGGCAGAGCCAGTGGGATGGGGACCGGAAGGGCTATCAAGCCGTCACACAGAACATGCAGGACTTGGAATTGTCTCCCCTGTGGGGAGTGAGGGCAAAATCTAGGCTGGATCCCGGGTTCTGGTTTAGTGACTGGTGTATCCATTGTGAAGAACAGAACCAACATAACCCAAGAATGGGAGGGAAGTAAGACTTGCGGGAAACACCGTGGATAAAGTTCACACAGGTCAATTTCTTGGGCTGGGAAGGAGCCCATCTCTCTAAATCCTCTGGCAGGTGACCCCACCCCTCAGTGGGCTTCAAGGCCTAGGGATGACCAGGCTCTTGAAGTACTGTGACTTTCCAGCATTTTTGGAGTAAGTAATTGGTTTACCAAAATCCATAATTGATATGACTTTTCTGTGTGATTGTGACCCAAGCTGTTTCAGTCAGAAAAGCTTCCCAGTAAATAAGCCCTTATTCATCTGTTGCCAAGAAAATTCAAAAGCTTTTGCTCTAAAATCCATTACCTGCTGTCTTTATTGTTTGTTACTCTGAAACATATCTCCCATTTTTTTACCTGCTGTGATTCACGTAGATTGTAATCTAAGAGTCTCGGGGTTGGGCAGAGAAGCGATTTGCTGTAAGGGAGCTGACAAAAACGAAAATCCGAGAGGGAAAAAAACAAACCCTTTTCTCCTTCGCGTAAGTTTTTTTTTTTTTTTTTTTGCTTGGTACGCGGGCCTCTCACTGTTGCGGCCTCTCCCGTCGCGGAGCACAGGCTCCGAACGCGCAGGCTCAGCGGCCATGGCTCACGGGCCCATGTGCTCCGCGGCATGTGGGATTTTCGCGGACCGAGGCACGAACCCGCGTTTCCCGCATCGGCAGGCGGACTTTCAACCACTGCGCCACCAGAAAAGCCCCTTCGCATAAGTTTAAATCTCCAATTACCCTTTGAAGAGCGAGGGCGAGGGGGAGGAGTCTGAGCAAATTCCCAGATCACTGGGTATCAGGCTCTGGCTGGACAGTACATCTGATTCCGTGTCCCTCTGAGTTTTCTTCGGTGACGTGTTGGCAGAATTTCAATGGAGACAGCCTCTCTGAATGTCACAGGAGTGGAGTGGCGATGGAGGCCAGACACCCACCAACCAAACAGTCCCGAATACTTGCGGTCGTGTGTGTGTGTGTGTGTGTGTGTGTGTGAGAGAGAGAGAGAGACAGACAGACAGACAGACAGACAGACAGACACAGAGAGAGATCTTTGATTGTGGGCCTCGCAAACGGGCGCCTGTCACCTTTAATTTCCCATTTCTCTCTCTCTCATTCGGTGACACTCAGTTTTTTTCTTCCAATATTCCCTCTGCTTTGAGAGATTCCGAAGTCAACCAAACTAAAACCACAGAACGAAAACCTCCAGGAATCAAACTGACAGACTTTTTCCCGGCGCAGTCCCCGCGGGCCGCGGTCCGGAGCGCCGAGCTGCAGCCAGCGCGACGGGGCGTGTCCGGGGCGTGGCCTCAGCAGCCTAGCTCCGCCCAGCCTCGCCGCTTAATTCGGACGCGCGGGGCCGCGGGGTGTGAAAGAGCTTCTCTGCGCCGGACTGGCAGTGCCGCCGCCGCCGCCGCCGCCGCCGTCGGAGCCGCAGTCGGAGCCGCCGCCCGCGCCGCCTCCCGGCCGCCCTGAGCCGCCGGGCCGCTGGGCGCCGCCGCGGCCGCCCGGAGCGAGCGCCGGGGAGGGAGCCGCGCGCCTTTGTGCGCGCGCCGAGGTGGGTTCGCCTACCGCACTTACTTTGCACACAAAGACTGGGAGCGCGGGGGAGGCGGGGTGCCCGCCGGGGCCACTGCGCGGCCGGCCGGTCGGCCGCCCCGCTCCGACCCCTGACGCGAGGGTACCCCGGGCGGGAAGGGCCGCCGGGCTTCCCCTCCCCGTGGCCGGCGCTGGGCGGGGGTCCCTGCGTGCGCTGGAGGACGGCGCGCCGGGCGGTGGGCGTGCGGGGAGCCCGGGCCACCCCGCGCCGTGCCGGGGACGAGCCCGGGGTGCGGGGTCGGGGCGTGGCAGGGGTCGCGCGCGGGGGTACCCGAGGCTCGGGAGTGCAGGGGATGGGGGGGTGGGCGCCGCGAGGGAGGCGAGCCTGAGCGGCCGCTCCGCTCGGCTTATTGTTGCTTCCTCGGCCCTGAAAATGGAGAGACCCTGCCTGGAGCGGGGATGCGCTGCCCACCGGGTGCGCCGCGCGCGGCCAGATGCCGAGCCCTGGGCGCCCGGCTCGCCCCCTGCAGCCCCGGCCGCCGCGGAGCCTCCTCCTCCTGGGCAAACAGAGGAGGGGCCGTGGGGGCTTTGCGCCGCTGGTTTAAAGGTGACCGGGGCACCGTTTCCAAACAGTCTGCAAGTAACTTTTCTATTTTTGCCTCTTCTCCGCTCCCGCTACTCCAGTGAACCCAGTATGTTGGGTGGCGTCTGCCCCCAAGGAGTCCTAAAATTTTGGTTCTCTTAACTTCTCCTCAAGCATCTTCAGGTCCCTCGGGGATGGCGTGGATGCGTCTGGCCAAGTTTTGACTTGCTGTGTAGGGGATGGTAACAGTCCCTCTGAAATGCGAAGCGGAATCCCGCAGAGGATAAATGCGGTATCTTTTTCTCTGCAGCAAGATACCATACCTTTCCTTCCTTGAAAAGACTTGACTTAATGACAGTAGAGCATAAAATGAGTTTGATACTCAACATAAATACAGAAAACCGGAATGCGGCCTGTTAGACTTTATATTTTTAACTTGAGGATTTCTTGCTAACAGGTACTTAGTTTCTCCGCCGGCCATGTGCCCTCTCCATCACTTTGGAGATTTTAGCTGTCCAAGTTGCTTTAAGTTGAAATAGTATCTGGAGGGCCTGTCTAGAGAAGATTTCTTAGTGCTAGTCTTTTCCAGTTTAAAACTTTTAAGTATAAAATTATATATATTTATTAAAAAATTGAAAAGAAATAGAGGGGAAAAAAAAGTCACTCATGTACCAAACCACCCAAACATACCCGGAGGATAAAGGCATCTTTGCTTCATTTATGGCTTGGCAGCCATGGTGTGGAAATGCATGTGTGTGAATGAATAAATCAGGGAGTTACTGATTATTAATCTTTACCACTCTTATCAGTCTAAAACACAGTCTCTAATAACCGTAGTCTACAGCAGTGTTTTGCCAACAAGTCCTTTGAAGTGTATTTCCTCATAGCCTTGCAGATAACCACCTATACAGAAGGGAGAGGGAAGAAAGAGAAAAAACAATGCAAGTTCCACTTAATAGGGAAGAACGGACAGATAGAAGCGTTTAATGTACTATATTCTTTGGATTTCAGGAGTAGTTTCAGATGGGCTTTTTTTTTAATAAAAGTAAACCTTTTGGCTTTTAACATATTCAAAAAAATAAAATTGTGTTCTGAGATCCATGAGAAATATGTGATGGAAAGGAACTCTTTGTAGAACAAGGAACAGCCATGGTTTTGTAGCTGGTGACTTGCTTGCTTCTAACAGACCTTGCGCCACGTGCCTGTGTTCTGTGAAAAAACAAAAACAAAAAACACATTGTTCCACCCCAGATTTAGCCACTGAATGCTTTTGTCATTACATACTTTTATTGTCCACTTGTAAAATGTTCCGACATTTAATTTCTCCAATATGCAAAGTTAAAAAGAGGTTTTGGAGACAACTGTTAGAAGTACTAGATTGATCACTAGGATGATGCAATACTTTTTGAAATCAGAAGAATTTACAAGGAGGAAGTTGTGGTTATGTACTGTCAGGTGCAATCTTTGTTCCTGTTTCTAACGTGGGGCTCCTTAATCTGTGAGTGTGCTTGGACAGGTTATGGTGCAGTACAGTCAGCCCTCCGTATCCCCAAGTTTCATATCCCCACATTCAAACAACCAAGGATCGAATCCGCAGGTGCCAAACCCACGGACACAGAGGGCCGACTGTATTCATTTTACTGCACCATTTTATATCAGGGACTTGAGCATCTGCGGATTTAGGTATCCTCGGGGGTCCTGGAACCAATACCCTGTGGATATGGAGGGTCAACGGCAGTGACCTGTGAGTGACTGTGTAAAGTGTGTAATCTGCTGTAATAATGGCACCCCTCTCCAACCATAAGTCAAAAGAAACTAAAATAGGGGCCATCAGAATCTCTCAATCTCATTTCTCAACCCTGCTATGACCTTGAACAGTCTGAGCAGCACAGCCAAGCTGGACGTGAGGTTAGAGTTGAGCTGTTTTGCTCTTAAAAGTTCTGCTGCCTTGCAGGGTGGAGAGAAAAGTTGGGGAGTGGTCCAGGGTTACAGACTCGTATGGCTCTTTGTGATGGCCAGACACCTGTCCCTGTTGCCTGGAGATTCCATTCATGGGATGTTTAGAAGCAGACTTGGTTTGTGCTTGAGAGAAGTGCTCTGAGAGATCCGGGTCCTGAACTGTAAGTGGTAGGATGGATGCTGTCCACCCTCCCTCCCTCCCTCCCTCTCTCGCTTCCTTCCTGTTACTTTTTTTTTTTTAACATCTTTATTTGAGTATAATTGCTTTACAATGGTGTGTTAGTTTCTGCTGTATCACAGAGTGAATCAGCTATATGCATACATATATCCCCATATCCCCTCCCTCTTGCATCTCCCTCCCACCTTCCCTATCCCACCCCTCTAGGTGGTCACAAAGCACCGAGCTGATCTCCCTGTGCTATGCGGCTGCTTCCCACTAGCTATTTAATGCCACATGTAAAGGTGGAAAAGACTTTTAAAGATTTTTTGGGGGGAGTGGTTAAGGCATGGAAAACTTTTCTCCAAAAAGAGGGGACATAGTAGGTTAGTAATATAGCTTCATATTCTTAATGCCCCATCTGCCCCTTTCCTCCAGAATTCTCTGTGCAAATGTTTGGAGAAAAGGGGCCAGGAGGTTTGGTTGGGTGAGGTCTAGATTTTAGGCATTTTTAGAAGTCCCCGGATATCTTGAGATATTGACTTGTCAGCCTTCTTTAAGTCTGGAGAAAGTAGCTGTGAGCACTGACCCGTTTTTGCATCTCACGTTGGGCTCATGTCATGTAGGGAAAGCTCTGTGCAGCTAAGGAGTCCGTGTGCGCAGCCCCGGGCCACTTAGTGCTGGGATGACCTGATGATGAGACTTCCCTGCGTTTTTTTGGTGTAATTTCCTTGTTTAAGCTTGGCCTTGTTTTGCTTTTCCTTTGTGAAGCAGACCAGTTTCTCCCCTTTTCCTTCTTGTGCAAGAGGTGCTGGGCCCCATCCGTCTGAACTTTAAACTTTTCCTTACACTCAGTACCTAGGGAGCTCCGCTGAAAAGGAGTCGATGCTTTCCACCGCATCCGATGCTGCTGATTGCTAGACCCCATCAGTAAAAGAAAGAAAATGATTGGCCAGCTGCCACTTAGTCCTGGTAAATCGTCGAGTGGTTATTTTTGAGACTGCTGGGGGAAGCTTTGTTTTCTATTCATTCCTTCATTGAACAGACATTTCCTTATTGCTTCCCGTGTGCCCGCACTGCCCTTGCATCGGGCATACCGCAGTTGACAAGTCCCAGGGGGTCCCTGTCCACATGGCAGGGCAGGGGAGGAAGATATTTAAAGAATTGCATGAGTTACACAGACATTGTCTGATGACCGTGATATTAAGAGCTGTGAAGGGAAGGTAGCACTTTGTGAATTAAGGCATCTCAGCAAGAATGATGGAAATCCCACCTAAGGCTGCGGGACTGGGTTTCTGACTCTAAGGTGAAGGGTAGGGGGAGAGGCGTGAAGGGTAGGGCGAGAGGCGTGGAGGGCACCGAGTGTGATTTGCCCGGGGCTGATCAGTTTAAGAGCAAGGTGTAGGGGCTTGGCGGAAGAGATTTGCAGGACTGTTCGGTTGTGTTTAGAATTCGGCTGAGGGGTTGGGACGCTTTCTAGGGCAGAATTGAGGAGGGACTGGGAAATTGTAGTCTTGTTTGCGTGTTCTCGCTGAAGGTAAACCTGCAAGCCGGTGGCCCTGGGAAGCCAGCTGTGGTGGGGACATGGCGCGCCCACCCCAGGTTCTGTTACAAATGAAAAGGTAAGAGGGGGCTGTGGGGAAATCGTGGGAAGACTTATTTAAGAATGTTTTCCAGACTCAGGTGAACTGTAGGAAGGAAAATGGAGAGCAATGTAGAAAAAGGAAGGACTGCTGCTTTAACACAAGGTGGACTCTTTAGCAGTTCCATCCTTCCAAGGATCTCATTTGAGGCCAAGCAGCTGGTCAGAGCGGTTGTAAAGCAGTAGCTGTGGTCTGTGTTGTGTGTGCCTGGGGAGAGGTGGGAGGGACGCGTACTTTGGTGACAGTAATTGTCCCTACCCACCGCATAGTCTTAGAGTTTTGTGGTGTGAAGAAAAGCTCCCTCCACCCTTAGAGCCATGAAACAATGTGATTCTGGGCTGTCCTCAGTGCTATTCCTGGTCATGCTACTGAATTATAAATCCTTAGCAGTTGTTACACGGAGAAATCTTAAATGGGGAATTGCAGAGCCTAGGCAGAACATAGAAAAAGTGCAGGTAGACCAGCTGTCCGCATCCTGGTGGGTGGTAGGTGCGTGTTGTCTGGAGGATTTTTCTTGCCTCGTTCTCTGTTCTCCTTTCTGTCGTCAATGCCAAGTGTGTGATAGTGGAGCCTCTATGGCCCTGTTCAGTGCCAGCCCTGGGCGGAAGAGGTGGGGTTGGGGAACGGGGCATGTTAACGAATGTGCCATATAGTTTGGAGCTTTGAAACCAGGTGTGTCTGAGTTAGTACCAGGCCCCGGCTCTGTGACCCCCGCAAGTCACAGAGCCCCCGGGGGCTTTAGTGCTCTTGTTTGTGAGATGAACTTTGTAAGATCTACCTCCGAGGGCCTGAAGCCCCAAACACGTGGTCCCTGAGCGTGGCCGGCCCAAGGCGTTTAGGTTTTGCTTTGTCGCCCGCAGATTTTTGGTAACGGTGACGATGCCAAGATGCCGATGAGGGACACTGGTGCGGGGTGGCAGAGGACGAGGGGCTTCTCCCTTCTCTCCTTATCTGACCTTTCAGGATGCCTTCACGCCTTCAGGAGGGTTTTAGAGAACCTGGCTTTGCTATCCGAAATGGCATGTTTCATTCTATTCTTGGACACAGGTTCTGGCACCTTTCATAAAGCGACATAACCAAGTGTCCAGGAGAGAGGCCCTGATCCTGTGGTGTCAGCTTTTCTGTGTCGTTATTAGTATATATGTAACACAGAGCGCACTCTGTGAGCGTTCAGATTAAAACTCACGTTTTATCCAGGTTTTTGAGGCATCTGGGCCTGATCCATGCTCATGAGTTTACAAAACCATGCAGTGCTCTTACAAACTCCCACTGTATAAATAATCAGAAGTTGTTTCTGGATGTCTAATGGAGAGGTACGAAAATTCCCCTGTGCTGGAGGAGGTTAAGAGTGTCATTGTGAATATGGATATATAGAAGGACTTTCTTTAGAATGTTCTTTTCCCTTACAACTTAATGTCATTTAAAATAGATAAAGCGGGACTTCCCTGGTGGTGTGGTGGTTAAGAATCTGCCTGCCAGTGCAGGGCACACG
Source organism: Aethalodelphis obliquidens (assembly GCF_003676395.1). NCBI lineage: Eukaryota > Metazoa > Chordata > Mammalia > Artiodactyla > Delphinidae > Aethalodelphis > Aethalodelphis obliquidens. Next base: position 19,766,502 of record NW_020837967.1, on the reverse strand, counting down.
GGTTCGAGCCCTGGTCCGGGAAGATCCCACGTGCCATGGAGCAACTAAGCCCGTGTGCCACAACTACTGAGCCCACATGTCACAACTACTGAGCCTGCCCTCTAGAGCCCGAGAGTCACAAATACTGAGCCCACGTGCTGCAACTACTGAAGCCTGCGTGCCTAGAGCCCATGCTCTGCAACAAGAGAAGCCACTGCAATGAGAAGTCCATGCACTGCAGCGAAGAGTAGCCCCCTGCTCGCCGCAACTAGAGAAAGCCCGCATGTAGCAACGAAGACCCAATGCAGCCAAAAAATAAATAAATAAATAAATTTAAAAAGTAAATAAATAGGGGCTTCCCTGGTGGCGCAGTGGTTGGGAGTCCGCCTGCCGATGCAGGGGACACGGGTTCGTGCCCTGGTCTGGGAGGACCCCGCGTGCCGTGGAGCAGTTGGGCCCGTGAGCCATGGCCGCTGAGCCTGCGCATCCGGAGCCTGTGCTCCGCAACGGGAGAGGCCACAGCAGTGAGAGGCCTGCGTACCGAAAAAAAAAAAAAAAAGTAAATTAATAAAATAAAACAGATAAAGCTGTGGTCAGGGTTCTTTGTCTTCCTTTCCTTTTTTCACGGATGCCCAGAGTAGTGTAGTGTGTTGGAAAGAGGGAGGCCTAGTGTTCTAAAATGTTCAGAATCCTGGGCCCAGGGTCACCATTAATTAGTATGCATGTGGTTTTCGAGCAGGTCGTTTATTTCTCTTTCTCTACTTTCTCATTTATGAAATGCAGATAATCACCCTTGCCTACCTCTTAGAGTGGTCTTAGGGTGAGTTGGAAGCCTGCCTTCGTTTTACCTGGTGGAACGCTTGGGACCATCAGTTGTCGTTCCTGGGACTGCCATAGGGTTCAATAGCGTGCCAGCCACCCCTTCTAGGATCAGGTGACTCTTGCCAGGTGAGAGGAGGCAGGGCACAGAATGGTCAGGGGGACTGGCCACAGTGTCCTTCGCGTTCCTGCTGGGGGCGGGCAGGGAGCATCAGTTATTCTGTGCTCGTGGAACGTGGCACCGTGGACGTGTACTAGACTGTCAGACTAAGAGTGCAACCTGGCTTAGGCAGGTAACCTCGTAGGGCTTCCATATTCTGATCTGTGAACTGTAATTATAATAAATATTTTTATTATTACCAACTAACAGTTCTTGGGCACTTCCTGTGCGGCAGGTGTTGTGCTGAGTGCTTCGTGAGAGTTCTTTATTCCTTCAGCAAGTATTTAACGTGTTTTTCTCTATGCCAGACCCTGTGCCGGACTCTGGGGCACGTGGGTAGGACAGTGTCAAAATCCTGCTTGCGTGGAGCTTGTCTTCTAGTGGGAAGACAGAGTGTAAAGGAGAGCGTAGATGATGTGATTCCAGGCAGCGTCACTGCTGTGAAGGAAATGAGGTGGAGGGGTTGGAGTCCGGCAGGGGCAGAGGTGGGGTTTTTAATAGGGTGAGGCCCCTCTGAGGAGAACTTGAGCTCTGAATGAGGGAAGGGGTGAGCCTCACCCCCGTCCGTCTGTGCAGAGGCAAGGGTGGATAACGGCCCAGGGGCCAGAGGTGCTCGTCAGGTGGGGCCTGCGGGCTGGAGGAGACCAGGGGAGGGTCCTGAGCAGGAGATGGTGGAGATCAGCCTTGTGTGTGTAAATACCCGCCTGCAGCCATAACTGCAGAGGCCAGAGTGGAGGCAGGCGGACCCGTGGGAGGCTTCTGTGAGTCCCCGAGGACTGGGGTGGAGCTGGTGAGAAGTGGTTGGATGGATACCTGAAATATTCTGAGGATGGAACCCTCAGGACTTGGTCATGGATTGGGGCAGATATGGGAAAGGAGAGAAGTCATGAGTGATACCTCTGTGTTTAGCCTCAACCCCTGGGTGAAGGGGGCACCGTTTATTGATCTGGGAAACTTGGGGGAGGATTATAGATGTGCTCCAACAGCTCTGACATGAATACTGTTAGGGTTGCCATTTCACAGATGTGGAAACTGAGGATTAGAGAAGTAACAAGTTTGCTGTAGGACTAAGCCGGGTCAGGATTAGGATCCAGGTCTGGTCCTGGCCCGAGCCTAGCGTCCTCAGCTGTTTGGCTGTGCTCTGCAGAATATGTGAGTTTGCTGTCAGAATAGATTGGTGAGAAAGGACTTGTGCAAGCACTTTGAAAGCACATCTTTTTTTTTTTCTCAGTACAGCTTTATTGAGGTATCAGTTATATACCGTGCAATTCACCCATTACAAGCATACAGTTCCATGATTTTTAGTCAATTTGGACTGGTGAGCAGCGCCCCCCAGTCCAGTTTTAGACTCTGTAGTCAATTCCTCTTTCCATCCCCAGTTTCAGGCAGACACTGACCTTCTGTGTCTAAGGTTATGCCTTTTCTAGAAATTTCCTACACAGAGAATCATACAATATGTGGCCTTTTGTGTCCAGTTTTGTTCATTTAACAGAGTGTTTCTGAGGTCCATTCATTGTGGCACACCGTGTCTGCTCTTAAGGAACATGTTTTGCCTTGGCCAGAAAGAGGTACTCTGTGCTGATGAGAATGATTTCCAGGGAGATGGGCCTTCAGATGATGAAACATAATGATGGCTAGCATTTCCTGAGTATTTCCGATTATGCCAGGTGTGGTTTCATTCATTATCTTCTGTGGTCTTCCAAGAAGTTCTGTGAGGGAGGTACCGTTAGTGTTAGTGTTTTACATATGAGGAAAGTAAGCATAGAGAGATGAAGGAGCTTGCCCCAGGTTCTAAGAGCTGGGATCAAATTTGGGCCTCCTCTCTGCAGAACTTTGCCTCGGCCAAGACTCAAGACTCCACATTCCCTTAACCCTGTTGATAAAACTTTTTTTGCGGTACGCGGGCCTCTCACTGTTGTGGCCTCTCCCGTTGCGGAGCACAGGCTCCGGACGCGCAGGCTCAGCGGCCATGGCTCACGGGCCCAGCCGCTTCGCGGCATGTGGGATCCTCCCGGACCGGGGCACAAACCCGTGTCCCCTGCATCGGCAGGTGGACTCTCAACCACTGCGCCACCAGGGAAGCCCTTGATAAAACTTTTGACTTCTTAGCCTCAGAAAGGGCTTGGAATCGCAGTTGGAATAAGGCACTTAGCAGGTAAATCTAAAACTGTAGCTTTAAGGAGGATATTTATGACTGCGTTTTAGTTTGGGCATCATCACATGGAAAGGATGATGTCTTAAAGTGATCCTTTAGTGAAGGAGCTTCCTTAGGTATGGTGTGAGCGTGGCACCAAATTCCAAACACAGAATTATGTCATTAGGCAGAGCTTGTGTTTTTGAGTTGGTCTTAAATATTATGTTTATCAGAAGTGCCGTTTCTTTGTATGAAGTTTCCCAAGGCTGTTACCTTGTTAATAATGGGTGGAATTAGGCATCATGTATTTTTCAAAGTGTTTTATGTCATTATATTAGATGCTAATAGAATTTTCCCTTCTATGTAACAATCCTGCATTTAAACAGTAGTTTTTCCAATTCATGTATAGTCCATATTGGAGGATTTTGTGCTCCCCATTGCAGAGGAGTTCTTTGTGCATCACAAATATCTGAACGTTTTGAGAAGATTTTTAAACACTTCATACCTTTCTGTCTGTACACTTGGGTGTGCATCTTGCTTCCTTCTCTCCCATTTCATAGGTACCCTGCTTGCTTCAAATGTTAACTTCTCTGTTCAGAGCATGGATTTTACGCTGTTTACATGAATGGGTTTCCTGTGAAGCCCAAGGCTGCTAGAATCCTGTTGGCTATAATTGTGCTCAAGAACCTGTACATTTCCTCTCTAGATTGCCCCAGGTACTGCCTCTTTTTCTACCAACGAGGATCTCCTGCATCTTCTGACTGAGAGTTTCCCCTTCCTGTGCAGAGCTGGGTGTGGCCCAGCCATCCATGGCTCAGTTTCTGCTCACGGGCCCCGCCCTTTCAATTGGAGAGTGGCTGAATTGCAGTTCCAGACCATCAGAAGGCAAGGGGTGGGGCAGCCCCGGAATATGTAGGACTCCCCATCTTGCCTGCATTGATTTCACCCCTCATTAGCTTAAAAACGTCTTTTGATAGTTGGTTTCTCACACCAGGGTCTGAACAAAGCTCACACACTGCATTTGATATGCCCCATCCTGTTCTCCCTAAGTTATTGCTTTGTGGAAGAAGCAAGTCAGTTGTCTTGTAGACGGTCCCGCATTCTGGATTTGGCTGAGTTTTCTCTTTAAACGTGTTCCATTAACCTCTGTATTTCTGTAACCTGAAAGTTAGAACGAAATTTTTATTAGATTTGTTGATGTAAAACAACCAGTTATTTTCCCAGCAAAATGGGTTTATTTGAGAACAGCAAAGAATCGCAATTTGGAACCTGAAAGTTATGGCGACCCACAGGTTAAGTCCAGAGAACAGAGAAGAGGAACAGTCTTTTATAGAGGAGAAGGATTTGGCCGGGACTTTTATAAACAAAGAGTCCACTGGAGGAAACTGGGAATTCAAAGTATAGTGGCTTTTCATTGGCTGACTTGTGACAGCCTCTCATTGGCTGGGCTGTTGCCAGGCGGAGAAACCCTTCTTTCCTCCTGCTGAGTGGTAAAGTAATAACCTTCTTTCTGTTGGAGATGCAGAGGTATCTCTTTTACTTGGGGTCTGCAGTTGACATAGAGTGGTAGGGCATGAAAACTCCCCCTTCTGGCTTCCTGATTCCATTTTAAATGAGGTTTCTGTTTATTATTTTTCATAGATTCACGTTCAGGTTTAGGGGGGCAAGATTAGTTTGTTGGCCGTGTTGTACACTTCGTGTCCCATCGTCTCAGGACGGTGTCTGGTTGTCTCCCTTGTAGTGATATTGAGGTTGATCGTTGGGTCCATGTGCTGGGAGTTTGATCCTTTCATTGTGAGTTTCCTCATCAACCTTTCTCCCAGGGTCTGTTAGCTTTCATTGAGGACTGTTGCCTGAATTGATCATTTCATTAGAGGTTGATTCTCCTCTCTTAATGAGCCTGTTAGTGAGTGTGAGATGAGATTTAAACTGGCCAGGGTGTCTGCTTAGGGACAGCTAAAGAATTAACAGAGAAGCAATGATTGGCTTGGCTTTATCCAAGCATAGCAAATACTTCCAATACTCAATACTTCATTAGAGCTAATTGCTATTTGCACCACCTTTTATGAATGTTACTGTGCCAGGTTGATTTTATTTTAAGTCTTGTTTAGCAGCAATGTTAAATTCTGTCCGTATTTGCTAACTTGGGTGCTTGGCCATCACCTAAATTAAGAGATTATGACATGGGTTTATGGGTGAGAATGCCAAGTGATGGTGTAGACCATGATAGATTGTGTTCTTCAATAATCATTTAAAATTTCCTGACACGTAAGGACACGTATGCCTCATCTTTCCTTATAAAAGAAGTAAGTCACTGATGAGTTTAAAAATATAGGAGGTGGATGATAAATCTGAAATAGCTGAGTTTCCGTTCTGCCTAGATGGAAGCGAAATGGAACTCTGCTGGCAGCTTTCAACTTCATTGTTAAGATCAGAAAGGATGGATTATTGCATTGTGTCCAGCAGGAAGTAATTGGGAGTTTCTTTTATAGGCGGGGGTGGGGTTGGAGGGTGGGGGGGTCGTAGTAAGTGATTTAATTTGTGTGTGCTTCATCGGCTGCCAGGGGCCACTGGGACATGTTACAGTAGCAATCTGATTTGGGGACAGTCGCAACATTTGAAGGCCCCTGGGATGGAAATATATCAATTCCTCCTGTTACAGGCAAGCCTGCCTTTTGCCAGCACATGTTCCTGGAAACCACAGTGTGCAAACAGTCTTCATAAAGCGGTTCTAGGATCCCCACAGGCACAGTCTCATGATTAGGAGTTGTGCCTTGACTAGACCCTTGGTATCAAATAAATCGTGGCTATGACCAGTAAATCATAAAGGTGTGACAACTAGAAACCTAAAAGAATTTGAAATTAGAAACTACCCTGCATTGTCACAGAGGGTTTGAGCTTGGGGAAGCCTTAGAGATCAAGGGATCATCTAATCTAGACTCCTTATTTCTTTTGGTGAATAAACCACCGCTCAGACGTGTCAACTAGCTTGCCCAAGACCGCACAGCTCGTTATTGGTTGAGTTGGAACTAAAACTCATCCCAGAATAACAATCACTGACACGTGGGTGTCTCTTAAGCACGTGCTAAATGCTTTACATGCATCGTTTCTGTGATCCTTATCCCATCGTGTAGGACTTTAATGGACTGTATTTTACTGAGGAGCACACTGAGGCCTAGAGACTCTCTGTAATTTATCCTAGATAACACAGAACTCAACTACGTTGGCCATCCATACCCGTGGGTTCTGCATCCGTGGTTTCAACCAACTTCTGATTAAAAAAAAAAAAAATTTCTGGAAAGTTCCAAAAGGCAAAACTTGAATTTGCCATGCCCTGGTAATTATTTACATAACATCTACATTGTATGTACAACTATTTACATAGTATTTACATTGTATTAGGTATTATAAGTGATCCAGAGTTGATTTAAAGCGTATGGGAGGCTGTGTTTACGTTATATGCAAATACTTTATGTAAGGAACTTGGGCATCCATGGATTTTGGTATCCACAGGGATCCTGGAACCAGTTCCCCGCCAATACTGAGGGACGACTCTATTCACTACAGAAAATGTGGTTTATCCACCCTATGGTACTGTCTTCTATGTTCGCCATTTCTTCTTTCCTTCCTCTCTTTCTCCTCCTCGTCCTCTTATTATCAATATTATTATTATTATTCTAACTTTATTCTTCTTTTTTTTTTTTTTTTGTGGTACGCTGGCCTCTCGCTGTTGTGGCCTCTCCTGTTGCGGAGCACAGGCTCCGGACGCGCAGGCTCGGCGGCCATGGCTCACGGACCCAGCCGCTCCGCGGCATGTGGGATCTTCCCGGACCGGGGCACGAACCCGTGTCCCCTGCATCGGCAGACGGACTCTCAACCACTGCGCCACCAGGGAAGCCCTAACTTGATTATTCTTATGAAAGGAATTATTCCTAATGGCCCATAAACTTTGCCTTTCCATGGCTTTCCATTTACTCTAAAGATCTATATTAAACCCACCAGCTCTAATATATTGTAAATATAGTCAACGGAAAGTGATGCACTAGCTATAATAAAGGTTGAAACAGTAAGTAACTTTGCTTGAATTCTTAGCATTTAAAAGAGCTTTTGGGGCTTCCCTGGTGGTGCAGTGGTTGAGAGTCCACCTGCTGATGCAGGGGACGCGGGTTCGTGCCCCGGTCCGGGAAGATTCCACATGCCGCGGAGCGGCTGGGCCCGTGAGCCATGGCCGCCGAGCCTGCGCGTCCGGAGCCTGTGCTCCGCAGCGGGAGAGGCCACAACAGTGAGAGGCCTCCGTACCGCAAAAAAAAAAAAAAAAAAGAGCTTTTGGAACTTAAAAAAAATTCCTTTGATCATTCTTTAAAAAAAGAAGATCACCACTTATCCTTTAAGTACTTGAAAACATCACCAAGATATTTCCTTGCAGCAGGTCTGGAGAGCAAAAGTTCCTTCCGTGGGAGCCTCCGCATCTCTAGCTGCCTCTTTACTCCCTCCTCTCTCTAACCTTCCTCCTTCAATCACGTTAGGGACAGTCCTATGGCAGAGATCTTGGCAGGAACAGGTCTACTTTTAGGAGCAAGGGTGTGAAGGGTGGTGGGTGGGGAGCAGAGGTGGTGAGAAGTAGCCTCTGGAACTGGGAGAGGGTGTTGGTGTTGAGCGGTACGCTCTCGTTTTGAAGCCTGCATGGCTCTCACCTTGTTTCCGCCCATGCTGCCCCACAGAGCCCGGTGTGGGTGCCAGAGAGGGGGCATTTCAACTCTATGAACTGTGTCACCTGAGTACATAACGGAGCGGGGAAGTGCGGAGACCCTGGTAACATCCAGGGAAATCTCTACTTGGATGTGGTTTGTACCCTGGTCCAGGGGTGACTTTAAACAGTTTGTGATAAAACAAAAACAGTTGGCTTGGCAGCTCTCCGAATAGGTGCCCAGGTAGAAGTTTTTATTTGTTTATTTTAAATCCTTTTAAATTGCAGTTCTTCATGAGCTTCCTGTGTCAGACATGCAGCTGAATCTGTAATGATGGGCGCTACCAACGCTGCTTTTTTCCCCTCTCCATTTGCGCTCGAAACAAAGCTGCCTGCAGGTATGGTCTGGAAGATGCTGCATGCATGGGCTTCTCGGTGGATGGTGGCACAGAGCTGATTCATTTCAAATACTGCCTATTTATAGCCTCTTCAGAATAATGGTAAGACGGTAGATGTTCTCTCTACCACCACCATGTAGGTTAACATGACTTTTTAAATGGAGATAAATTATGTTTTACTCACAGATGACTCATTTCATAGTCCTTTTTAAATGCACACCCTGCCGTTTCTCTGAAGTGTGTCACTTTAATAATCAGCCCGTGCTGGAGCATTCTCAGTGAGCTGTAGGCTTGGAAGGGGGACGAGGCCTTCCAAAACCTGGAGCTCTGTATGGGAAACTGGTGCTCAGGGAAGCTGAGGACCCCAGCATCTTACAGGTCTCCTTAGTGCAGATCTAGGACCAGAGCTCTCTTCCCTTGACTGCTAATTCAGCACGAGGCTTCCTTTGCTCTGACCTGCCTTGCCTACCCTCACCTACCCCCATGGACCGGCACTTGCCGCCACAAAAGAACAAAAGCAAAAACGAAAGAGAAAACGTCCTCGTTACCGGCATCCTGGAATGTGGGCGATGATTTTATTGCAGCAAAAAAATAATGTTTTAAAGAAAAACCTCAGGTAGTTTTGTCATCCTAAAAAACTTTCTTTTCTTGTTGTGTGTGTTCTTAGTTCTTGTCCGTTCTAATACAAACTCTTAAAAACGTTAAACGTTAAAAATAGTTATTTATACCATAAGCAGAAGCCGAGGTGTTTATTGAAATGTCTGAGAACCTTCTTTGCTGATGCTGTCTGTTGTGCCCGTTTTGAGTTTTAGGGCTAAGCTACTTCCTGTGTGTGCATAAATACATGACGTCTTTCTCTGTAAACAAATACATGAGACTATATTTCTCTAAATTAAAGAATCAATGTATGCGTTCTTTCCACGATTTTGGAGGAGAGCTTCGCACATCACCGTTCCCTGTAAGTCTTCTTTCAAGTGTTTGTTGTCATTGGCTGGTTCTGACATTGGCACACTAGAAAGAGCATGAACCTTATGTCTAGTAGACCTCTGTGAGCCCAGATTTTCTCATCTCTACAATGTGAGTATTAGGCAGGTAAGTCACCTGGCCGGTGTCTGCACGCAGGTGTTGACTAATGTTAGTGTCCTCCCTGTGTCTTCTGCTCTGCTTACACTCGTGTCTGGATGTGATGTCCTACCTGATTATTTTCACCCACCCGATAGAACAAAATGATTCAATTCCATTAGGACTCAATTCAAGGTTGCCCCAGGTTTGGAGTGACTGTCTGCTTCACCCATACCGTCCTCATGGGCCTTCTACCCCTGAAGCGCTGAGCCCGTTGTATAAGCAGAGGTAGATAGAGAGATGGGTTAGGAAGCTGGGGATGAATGGCCAAAGCTGGAGCTCTGGAGCCTAATTGGAGAGTGGACGAGGGACCACTGGGCTCAAGGGTGTGGATGTGCCTGTGAGTCAGCTTGGGTGCTTGACTCAGCCCATAGCAGTGGGCTGGGGTGAACAGAGGTTTAGGACCTATAGGCAGGCAGGGTTCTTAGAAACAAAGACAAGTTCTGTAGAGGAGGAAGGTTTTCAGTGGCCCAGGATGGAAGTGAAGTAGGGAGGATGTGACAGAAGTGAGAGTGAAGCTGTGGGTCAGGCATCTGAGCCACGGAGGAGAGAATCAGGTCAGTAGGTCACCAATAGCCAGGAGTCCACAAGGGTGCTGAATAAAGGCTCTCACCTGTTCATTTGTCGGTTCGTGGGCTCCTGTAAATGCAGGAACTGATTGCTGAGTGAGGGCCCTAAACCCCCAGGCAAGCGGGACCCAGGGTCAACGGTGCATGGCAGGAGAGCAGCCAGGGTCAACGGTGGGACCCAGGGTCAACGGTGCATGGCAGGAGAGCAGCCAGGGTCAACGGTGGGACCCAGGGTCAACGGTGCATGGCAGGAGAGCAGCCAGGGTCAACGGTGGGACCCACGGTCAACGGTGCATGGCAGGAGAGCAGCCACCTGGTCCCTCCTGGTTTGTTGGCGGAGGAGCTTGGTACGCACGTGTCTTCTTCGTCCAGTGTAACTATTAGTAGAGCCTCACCCACACCCAGAGTGACCTGGTCTGGTTGATAGATCATGTAGTCACCCTTCGTGCATGTCCTCAGTTGCAGGTAAGTATTTGCTGTGTGCATGAAAAAAATCCCGATCAGAAGTTGGTCTGACGTGAGGTTCTATGGTGAGCCCGAGGCTTATTACCTGCCTCACTGAGGGAGCTTGGCTACCACCTCGTTGCTCCTTAATTGAACTCTGAAGAACATTCTGCATTACGTTTTTCCACGTTCTTTTCTCTTGGTTTGTCTTCCATGATGGTCTGTTTTGGCAGTGATCTGCTAATGCCATAAACAGTCATCTAGCTGCACCGGCAGGCATCTCTAATTGCACCTGTTTGCCGGGAGCTCCTCAGGAGACCCTGCTGTCTCCCTGGGGCTCCCTGGGGTGCAGTAGCCCCACCTGAGTAACACCTTGGTGTCAGGGGTTGGTGAAGAAAGGAGGAAGAGTAGGATGCTTTGCCTTCTTTAATGGTCATCCTGATGAGAAGGGCTTTGAAGGTCTTGTTTGAGGGTCTGGGTATTGGGGCGTGGGACAGGGGAGGTAGGTAGGGTGGGGTAAGCAGGGCTCAGGGTGCCGTCATGAGGCTGTTGCCAACACACCCCAGGTATTTCTGGTTCCCTTTGGCCTGGATTCTCTGTGCCTTCCGGTAAGAGCTTCATTCCCCGGAAAGAGAGTTGACGGGCTCAGTGATACCACCGTCGCACAGGATTAGCCAGTCAGATAGTTTGACGGCTTTGTTTGTGATGAGATGGGGGGAAAGACTCTGAGGGCTTGCGTGCCCCGGGCTGAGAGAGCAGGCCTCAGCTGCACTTCGCCCCTGTGGGAGGTACTTCTGTACCTTGGGATTTCTCTGTGGTCACTTGCTTGCGGACTGCGCTTTTCCATCTCTGATTGGAAACTCCGAGGGCAGGACCTTGTCATCCTAATCTTGTCCTACCCAGCGTCAGGGCTTCTTCCTAAGTCACTGCTGCTGTTCAGGGTCGGGCATGGATGCTGGCTTCAGACCCTGAGCGTGGCTGTCTGTTGAGTGGTGCTGGGCCAGCTTCATAAAGTTCGTACAGCACCTGAGGAGGGCTGGGCGTCTGCAGTCAGGCTTTGTTTCAGACTCAGTGTGGGTCAGCATCTGAGATGTGCAGAAGCCCCTCGAAGTTCCTTTTAACAGCATCGTTTACTTCTGTTTTTGTATCTTTTTCTTCCCACGTTTCGTGAGCTCAAAACCATCCTTTTTAAGGACTTGCCTTGAAACACACACACAGACACACACACGTCACCACCGCCAACAACAACACAACAGATCCTTTTAGGGGAAAGTGTTGTCCTGTACTGTATCCCCAGGCCCTGGAGCTCAAGAAGAATTGGCCTTGTGATACACTGCAGAGGGTCCCAGCCGTGTCAAAATACAGAAGACCCTTCTGGCGGGTGGACGATCTTGTGTGTCTGTGTGTTTTCCTTTCCTTTGCTTCTGTTGGTGAATTACTTCCACTGTGAATTTCTCCCCATCCTTGCTGGCAGGATGTTGGCAAGTAAATGTGCAGGTTGGTTGGGTGGGACCCTGTCTTCTTCCTGCACCCCACCCACTCTGTCTTTACAATTTGGGTGGGGTGCCGTGTCAGGCCACGACTTCCGTGACCGCCGCCTTTTTTTCTTTTTTAATATCTTTATTAGAGTAGAATTGCTTTACAATGGTGTGTCAGTTTCTGCTTTATAACAAAGTGAATCCCGCGACCCCTTTTTTAAAAACTAGAACAGAGAGCTGTGCCACCAGCGTGTGACCTCCCCTCGATGAAAGGATATTAAAGTGGAAAAGGGCAGTGGGCGGGTGGGCGGTTGCTTGCCCAGGAAAGTGCGTTTGCATCGTGTTTTCAGAGTTCTGTGGTCCACACCGTGCTTCTGCATTTCATGTCACTTGCGGTTAATGAATAGCAGATACTTTTCCTGTCGTCTTTTTGGTTCTGGGTTGCATCCATTTCCCCAAAGAGTCCTGGATCTTAAATAAGACCCAGACTGTCTTATTAGCTAAGTGGAAAAGGAAATGTCCTCCCTGCTCTGCCTGGGTAACTTCCGCCTAATGTGTATTTTTCTCTGTGCAGTTTCTTTAAGTAGAGAAGCAGTGTGAATTGGTGGGCTCTGAATCACGCTGCTTGGTTCCACCTTCTGGGCCTGCAGTTTACTAGCTTTATCAGTGAAATGGGGATAATAATAGTACACACTTCGTAGAGTTTTACAGGAATGCAGCTAGTGCAGCAGCAGAGTGCCTGCATATAAGGCAGCACTCAGTTCAGTGTTGAAAAATGTGGGTATTGCTAATAACATAAACCTCAGTACTCCGGTGCTGTGTTTGGAACTGTTATCCATCTCCTAGGGATATGGTCACCGTCTATTCTTTAATCGTGATCAGAGCGAATTGTTTGAGAACTTGTGCATGCATTTCTGGGGTTGACAAGGAAGAATATTTGAAATTGGGAGTGGCCCAGAAAACCCGGATCCCTTGGAAAACTTGCAGCAAACAGGATGCTGGTAATATGCTCTCTGGTTGGAGACCGGGTTTTATTTTAATGTACCTGGAGTCTTATCTGCTGTCACCAGGACTGCGTCAACAGAATGCCCTAGCTGAAACGGTCAACCTCAGCAAACATCGCATGGAATTTTAAAACCATCTTCCTCAACACCCTTAAGTGTGCCTCCTTACGGTAGTGGCTTTGATTTCAGAACCTGCAGGGGTGGACCCCTGCAGAGGAGCCCAAGTCACACGCCCCTGGGACCTCCCGATGGTTTTATCAGGCGGGCGGGGGACTTCTTTCAGCATCTTTCAGGCCAGTTGATTCCCACAGCGTTTGGTGGCGTGGAACTCTGAGACCTAAATCAGCCGCTGCTACAAGTGAGAGAGTGTGTCAGGAGCTGGCCGCGCCCTGTCACCTCGCAGACCTAGTTTCCAGCCACTTTCCTCTTCCGTGCGCTCCAGCCACACTGGCCTCTTTTCTGTTTTTCCTCTTCACCCTTTACAGAATCAGCCCCCTGACCCTCTTACCCTGCTTACGTGTCCTCTTCCCCCAGGTGCTTGCAGACACCTTGTCTGTTCACCTGTTTCTCGCCCGTCTTCCCCCTGCCCTCGCCCCATCACCAGAATAGAAAGTCCATGAAACCAGGGTTTCCGGCACCGAGACACTGCTTTGTTCTCACAGGCGGGCCTTTGCTAGACCCCCAGGTGCCCTTTCGGTAGGTGGGGTGGTCTCTCCTGCCTCCAAAGCAGCTCAGGGTAAGAGGTCGTTAGGTTTTTTTTAAAAATTTATTTAATTAATTTATTTTTGGCTGCGTTGGGTCTTCATTGCTGCTCATGGGCTTCTCTTGTTGCGGAGCACGGGCTCTAGGCGTGTGGACTTCAGTAGTTGTGGCTCGCGGGCTCAGTAGTTGTGGCTTGCGGGCTTAGTTGCTCCGCAGCATATGGGATCTTCCTGGACCAGGGATCGAACCTGTGTCCCCTGCATTGGCAGGCGGATTCTTAACCACTGCGCCACCAGGGAAGCCCACCCAAGAGGTCGTTAGGTTTTAATCACCGAGGGTAACCGAATCTTCTGTGTTCTCAGTATGCCGGCAGAGGGAAATACTTGGGAAGAACATTCTGCAGAATACTTTATTTTAGGTTCCATCTGGGCATGACGTCAGGATCTTGGGAGGCTAGATGTGAGGATCAGGTTAGCGTTACCTTTCAGTGAATTAAAATGAATGTAAGGCTGGTGAATTCAAGGCCAGGCATAATCCTATGCCTTTGGCCTTTAACGTTTTTTTTTGTTTTTAATAGAAAATAGCCATGTGTTCAATGCACTTTTATTTGTGGGTAAATGAGTATAGGATATTAGCCACAGTGTTGCTCCTTGTTCTTTATATAAAGTCCAAGTGGGGAACTTCTTTGAGACTATTGTTAATGCTATGATATTTTTTTCTTTCTCTTGGGAAGGAAGGTGAAATGCCACTTTTTTTCCTATGAGAAGTATATAACTTTTTTGGGGGGGGTGGTTCTGGCCACTAGGAAGCTCAAAACCACCTTTAACACTCTGATCTGGAAATTGTATTAGCCCTGGTGTATCCCACTTTGGCTGTTTCTTCTGTAGTGTGGCCTTAATGTTTAAATTCTGTTTATCTAGTTGCCTGTATGACTTGTTTCGAGGCATCCTGAATATTCTTTGGAAAGAGCTAGAGGATGACACAGCAGTTTTATCTCCCCTCATCTCCTAATGAGAGGTATTGAATAGCCCATTTGCCTTTGAAATTCTGTTGCCTTGTGTGTTTTTGCTTGGGTAATGCAACTGAGAGAAATTTCTTTATTTGCTTCGGTAGAATTTCCATTTCTTTGGTTGATAAACCCAAGGAAGCCATTTTAGGGTACTTTCCAGCCAGATAGGGAAGTAGGAACTTGTAAATAGTCAGAGTACAATTTTGAGGTGACTTTCTCACTGGTTTTATCTGGTTTATTCCAGTTGCGAGATTTTGGTTACTTTGCAATTGAAGGCTTTAACATAAATACACACTGTTGTAGGGAGACCAGATAACTCACATCTGCATATTAAAATACAATTTCTTAAGCGTTGCTGTTTCCGGAGGATTCGAGTGTTTTCGTTCAGTAACTTAGGCACCTTCCTGTGTTCAAAGATTTACCCTAATTGCTGTGAATGTTTACAAGCGATGCTTGAATAGCTGAACCTACTTTCGAGAAGCTTATATTCTAATAAATTAGTTTTCATAATTGGTGTGTCAAATTGGTACCTATTTCATAAGCAATTAAGGAAATATCTTTCCCCTTAGAGGATCAGTTCATTTACTGACGTGTCATACGATGAGTAGGTCTTTTCCAGGTGTTTGGAACAGGAGGTTTTTCTGAGAGACAGAAATTAATAGAAAGTGAGTGTGGTATTTTGCTGTGTTATGATTTTGGGAAAGTCTTAAAATGAAATTTGTGAACAAGGCTCTCATTTTTAGTGTGCATTGAAATGAAAATATTCTGTACTTTGTGGAGAGTCTGCATGGAAAAGGCGCTTAAGATAGTGCTAAGTCGCAGATGGATTAAATCACTGCATTCTTACATTTGATTCCACCTGTATACAGTGTTTGATATCAGCAATGCTTTGTCGGGCAAGATGTACATATTTCTCTTCTGCCTCTTTCTCCCTCCTTTTAGTCTCTTCCAAAATAGTCTTGTTTTACTTTTACTCAATAGGAATTCCTAAGTAAATACTTCTTCTGGTGACTGAGGTGGAGTTCGTGTTCTCTCCTCGCCTTGTCAGTGGCCCCTAGTTGCTTTCTATGGGGAACAGATCCTGAATGAAGGATGCTGTACTTATAGCAAGGATGAAAAGTGAACAGTTGGCGAGATCCCATCTCTCGTCAAGTCTGAGATGGACTTTTTTTTCTCCCAGTGAAGACTGGTCATATTTATAAGATGGTGGTCTTATTTCAGAATCTCCAAAGGAAATTGTATCTGTGATAGAGAAGGATCTTGTTTATTCTAGATTTTCCTTCACTAGCATTGAGAAAATTACTCAGAGAGGTTTGGCAAAGTGAAGAAAGATGAAACATGGATTGAGTTGGTGGAATGTGTTAATTCACCTGATGTTCGGTAAACTCCTAATGTAAGACCCAGCGGCCTGGGCATATAGGTGAGGATGCAGGATATTTACCCTCGAGGAGCTTACATCTAGTTAGGGAGGCTGAGCCCATACTTTGAGTTAACAAGTATGTCAAAGTAGTTGCTCATTCTGTTCAAAGTAAGGTTGGTACCACTTTGCTTTTTGAACTTTCCTGATTGGAAGAAAGCTTGGTACTTCCATGCACTTGCTCTGGGCCTGAGACTCGGGGCCCACGATGCGCTTTTTATACATAAAAATAGGTGTCAGCTTGAGGACTGAGTTCGGTTGGGAAGCACTGGGAAAAGGACCATCCTTAGGTGGTATTAGTCATAGAACCTTTACTGAAGCTTGGTTTAACTCGTTCTATTTCCCAGCCTGCTGCAGCCCCAGAAATGTTTATTGCTGGACAAGGTTTATTTGGAGAAAAAAATGACTTTCATACTGGAGCTGTATGTGAATAGAAAACTGTGGATTATAAGTAGATACGTTTATTCATATTTATGGTAAAAACTTTGGGCCTACTTAACCGGAGTTCCCACTGTGGACGTGTGTTGTCAGGATATAAGTATAGGTTTATAGATCTAAGTTTAAAGGACAGTTAGGGAAACTGGATCTGAGATTAAGGTGAAGGAATAAGGCCCCTCCTACCTTCTTGAGGGCTGAACTCCTCAGATCTCAACTTAAAAAGCCAGGGCAAACACCGTGATATTAATCAGCGTACCTTTGAAATGAAAGGGGTTTTTTAAAAAGAAACAATTGTTTGATCAAAAGAAGCCTTGCCTGATTATTTTCATTTTTGACCTACTGCTTGAAAATGGTGTTTTAATTTCTTCAGTTTCCTTATTTTTAATAGAGGCGACACATTACAGATCCCAAAATACTTTGGGAAGATTTAATCTACTCAAATACCCTTTCTCCATTCAGTGTTCTGATCATTTCTCCTCTATTTAACTAAATTTTCATAGTGTTTCACCCTTTTTATCAACACGTATTTTTTTTGAGCATTACGACTCTCTTTCATTTTGTAATAAACATCCTTATTTCTGTTTTATAGCTGGAAAAAACTAAGGTTCAGTAGTGTAAGTTGAACTCACTGTTAGGATTCTAATTGTTTTAGGAAAAAAATGCCCCGTCTTCTCTCCTCTGTTTCTGCTTGACTGTGGCGCAGCTGCCTGCTGAACACCTTCTGACAGCAGATGTTTGGGGGTTTTCCGCCCCCAAGCAATTGTCTGGGGCACCAGCTGGGTGTCCTGCAATTTACTCTATTCTGTTACTATCTACCTGGAAGTTGGTCCCAGGAGACCGCCCCCTCCCCTCTTCACATGCCCATCTCAAGTTGTAGGTCCCCAGGTTACCCACAACTTCTGTCTGACTCGGCTACAAATTGGAGGTCCCCATGACCTCGTCCGCCTCCGATTCAGTTATTTGCTAGAACAGCTCACAGAACTCAGGGAAACACATTTACCAGTTTTTTTTTAAAGGGTATGGTTAAGGATATAGATGAACAGCCAGATGAAGAGATACAGAGGACAAGATCTGGGAAGGTCCCCGAGCACAGGAGTTTCTGTCCCCATGGATTTGGGGTGTGTCACCCTCCCAGTATATGGACATGTTCACCAACCCGGAGGCACTCTGAACCCCATACTCTGGGGATTTTTATGGAGGCTTCCTCACATAGGCATGATCAATAAGTAACTCTATTTCCAGCCCCTCTCCCTTCACCAGAGGAGTGGGGAGTGAGGCTCAAAATTCCAAGCTTCGAATCATGGTGTGGTCTTTCTGGTGAGCAGCCCCCATCCGGGAGCCGGTCCAGAGTCACCTCATTAGAACGAAGGATGCTCTCGGTGCTCTTATCATTTAGGCATTTACAAGGGTTTCAGGAGCTCTGTGTAAGGGACAGGATCAAAGACCAAATATTAGAAGAGACGCCCCCAGTTGCTCTTCTTTAGGAGTTCTCTGCCTAGAACTGGGGGCAGGGACCGATATATATATTTTCTGTTATCTCACACTAATGCTACAGATTACTTCCCGATTGTGCTGATTTCACCAGGATTACATAGTATAGAAAGCCTTCATCTTTTAGGGGAATTTCTCAGTTGTTGACTGCTTTCTAACTCAGGTTTTTTTGTTTTTAATTTTTGCTTTTAACTGTGATAAAATATATATAACATAAAATTTACCATCTGAGGCACTCAGCACATTCACGTTGTTGCGTAACCAGCACTATCGTCCATCTGCAGAACTTTTTCATCTTCCCAAATGGAAACTGTACCCATTAAACGCTAACTCCCTCTTCTCCCCTCCCCCAGCCCCTGCACCCACCGTTCTGCTTTCTATCCCTGTGAAAATGACTACTCTAGGTTTTTCTTATAGGTGGAATCACACAGTATTTGTTTTCTTGTGGCTTGACTTATTTCACTTAACATAAGGTCTTCATCCATGGTTCATCCATGTTGTAGCATGTGTCAGATTTTCAGTCCTTTTTAAGGCTAAACAGTATTCCATTGTATGTATCAGATATATTTTGTTTACACATTCATCTGTTGATGGATCTAACTCTGTTTTTTATACTGTGGGTCACAATCAGCATTTTACAACATAAAATACAGTAGGAAATGTTTGCCTATATTAGGGATCAGTACTGTTTTGTGAAGTGTGTGTGTGTATGTGTGTGTGTGTGTTGTACTAAGTCCTATTGATTTTTTACTTTTTTTTTTTTTTGCGGTACGTGGGCCTCTCACTGTCGTGGCCTCTCCCGTTGTGGAGCACAGGCTCCGGACGCACAGGCTCAGTGGCCATGGCTCACGGGCCCAGCCGCCCCGCGGCATGTGGGATCCTCCCGGACCGGGGCACAAACCCGTGTCCCCCGCATCGGCAGGCGGACTCTCAACCACTGCGCCACCAGGGAAGCCCTGATTTTTTACATTTTTTACAGGCAGAGTAGAGTGGAACACGTTGGTATCTCCCGGGTCTCATGCCACTTCTCACATAGAGAGGTCTGCAGTGTTTCCCATGTTTTGGGTGGAGTGGACTAGGAAAGAACGAGCAGGAAGAATAGGTGAACTCATGGGGCGTGGTTGTTTGTTAAGTGTCACACGTCCACAGTGATACACTTGGAAGGAATTCAAGTGAACCCAATAGCCAGAGAGCATTGTTTGTAAACAGTTTTCAGGGTTTTCTGTGGAACCTCTTTCTCCTGTCTTCCTGGGGTGCTTCCCCCCCCCGCCGCGCCGTACACCCCGCAGGGCACTGAATGAGGCAGGGCTGCGTCACCGGGAGAGCCTGCAGCTCCCGTGTGACGGGCTTGAGGCAGAAGCTGGCATGGACTGTGGACCAGAGCTGAAGTCAGTTCACTGAATATTACGTCTCATTCACGCCTCCGCGGTTGTCCTTTCACTCTTTGCCTAGCTCTAGATTTGATATTTCCTACTAATTTCGTACCAACAATCTAAACCCTCCTTGGTTTAGAGGGGCAGACCCTTCAGCCCAGAGGTCACTCAGGTATTTGGACAGAATTGGGACTAGCGCTCAAGGCCTTTCTTCCGCGGATGCCATTTTTCTCACTGTATTAAACGCTTCCCCCCAAATAGAAGCATCAGAGCATATTTTATGAGTGGACCGTCTCGTCATGAATTACGATCCTTCGGAGCGCAGATTTGCATTGTCTCAAAAGCCTGGATGGGATGTGCATTGTGGGGTTACAGGCAACGTTAGAACTCCACCTCCGCTCGTTGGGGAGGGGATTTGTCAGTAGTTGGAAAGGTGAATGGAGAGTGGTCGAGGTGTGCGAATGTCGGGCTGGGGATGGTGCACATGCAGACCTGGGGAGATCCCAGTGTGTTTGGGGCGTGCGTGTGTGTGTGTGTGTGTGTGTGTGGTCACACCACTTAATGAGGGAGCTGATTCTTAGGGGGAAATGTTTGCTTTCGTTGATAGATTTCACTTAGCTTGTATAGAGGGTACTTGCTTGCAAGCAAGCTCTGCTGATCTTTTCTGCACACGTGCTGGCAGAGACAGCGTGTTCCATCTGGAAGGTCGGTAACTGGTACCAGGGTTGGAACAGTTTGTTTTTCATTGTTTGCTGTCCTTTCTGTGCCCGATGAGGTCATACAGTTGCACACAGAGCTGATGCAAACTTTCCTGCTTTCCGAAGTTGCTACAACATCTCCCTTTGAACTTTAACTCTGTTTTGATTTCCAGTAAGAGAGCTTCTTGGCGGGGTGAGGGGCAGTGGTGGTAAATCCTTGTTCTGGGTGCTTTTCTTTATTGCTAGATAAAAGTCCTGCTGTTGGGAGGCGTGTTCTTACCGTGATCTTTGTATTTGTTGCCATGAACAAGGAGCCTGCATACATCCAAAGAGATCAGTGTTCATTCTCCATGACGTTTGGTTGCTTCTGCCTTGAGTAGGTGACAAGCGTGGGGTGATTTTCTGGGCAAAGTTTATCTTACTAAAGGATAATTTTTAACATGTTGGATGTTGATGATGAAAGCATAAATACGTGTTTATCTGAGGTCATCATAAACCTTGAGATCTTGCCCTGGGCCACTGAAGAATCTAGTCTTTCAAACGTGTGAACTTGAGCTTGTGGATTTAACAAAACGGCAGATCTAAACAAGACTAAATAAAAAGTCACATCTTGTTATGGTTTTGGATGTCGTGTCTTTGCCAGGGAGAGAGTTCTGTAAGAGGCTGTCTGCCTTGCAGTCATAAACTACCTTTTTTTCCCCCGACGATTTCTCCCAGTGCCCAGCCGTCTCTGTCAAACTCTGGATGAGTTGCCCTTGGCTCACCTTTTAAAACTATCTTTTGATGTTGAGTAGGTTTTGTCTCCCTTCTTTTATCCAGGCTCCATTCAGTGTCTGGGCTTCTGATGATTAAACTGTGCTTTTTCTTTGAAGATCTCCACTTCTGGTGCAGTGTGACTCTCCAATGAAAATTACCGATGTGTATTTTGGAATGCTTCATTTTAGCAAGATAGCACTTGCTTTGCAGTCGTTTTGCTCATCATCTCCACTTTCTCCCTGGTGGTTGTGGGTATAAAAAAACACAAGCTTGTGAAAACAGCAACCAAACACTCTGAGAGGCCTTGGTTTTAATTTGCTGCTTATTCCTTGGTGGGGTTTAGGAAAGATGCTTTTTCGGGTGTCCATTATGGAAACAGTATTTTCAGTCTCTGTTCATACCTGTCTAATGACCAGAGGGATTTAAATGCTCTCCTTGATTGTGGTGTCATAATTTCCACAGTAGCTTTGACTTGAGTTGCTACTACTGCTTCACACTCCTGCCTGCCCTAGGTGTGCACAAATATTTGGTGACAGGGTAATGTTGATAGAGACAAACAGATCACACACACACCCCTTTTTTTTTTTTTTTTTTTTGCTGGGTGCATTTGCAGTGCCTTTTCGTTTGAGGAAAAAAAAAATATGGGCTACCCTTGCTACCCTTGCTAACGTAGGGCTCCTACCTACCTTGTGCACATTCATATTTATATAAAAATAAAATTTTCAAAAGCAGTGATACCTGCCATCTTAAGGAATAATGGCTTCGCTTTTGAAAGCTTTCCTTTACAGAAGAACTCTCTTTCTGAAACTAAGGAAAGTGGTTTAGAAATTAAGGAAAATGGGCTTCGTTGGTGGGGATTCCTGCTCCACTATCTGTGTTCGGGTTTTTGCTGGGCCTCTGGCTCTCCCAGCCTGCGTGGTCGGGGGTGGAGCCAAGGCTCTCTGTCTGTCACGTCCCTGGATCCCGGGAAACGGCAAAAGCACACCTGTGAGGCTGGCCAGCCCTACTTCTTTCAGGAAGCCCAGCCTGGAATTGACGGGGAAGGTGGGGAGCTTGTGGGCCGTGTGAGAGAGGAGGCAACGGCCCTTGATGTCCCTCCCAGGGACTAAGTGTTGAGTAGCCCTCATATCTCCTGGTGACCTGTGAGCTTACTCTACTTTTTTGTTTGGTTGGGACCCTGTACCCCCAGGCCTGGCTTAACTCTGTCTTCCCCAAAACTTGAGAGCAAGGCTAGACTGAACAGAAGTACTTGAGTCATTCTTGAGTCGAGGACCTTTTTTTGCATATTTTTTTTCCAAATAATACTAAAACCTTTTTGCTGTTTTACGGTTGAATTTTTCTATCTTCCATAAGACTTCAATCTCCAGATAGCCTAATCGTAACACGCACGCATGCGTGCACGCACACATGCGCACACACACACACACACGACAGAAGACGCAACTCACCACGACACAACACATGTAGACCCTCCCCTTCTTCTATGGTGATGTGAAAACTTTAGCATTTTATTGTCCAGAAATGTATGTCTGTACTCTGTTTCTATGTTAGTTATTGGCAGTGATATCAGTAAATCCACGAAGATCGTAACTAGTGAAATGTGAGAGGTTTAAGGAGACTCTCAGGGTTGGGTGAGGGTTTGAATATCAGAACAAAGTTGATTATTTGTGAAACAGATATCTAGGAATTGAGTCCTGAGAGGAAAGGACTTTTTAGACAAGGACCAGAGGAACTCACTGTAGAGCTTTGACAATCCCTAATCTCTCTTCTTCAGGATAAATCTCTATGTTTATACCATATCAGAATGTCAGTGTGTTAAAATACACACGTGCTTCTGTGGCACACACATTGTGGGACAGCAGCTCCCCTGTAGTTGCCATTTAGTGTGTCACCAGCCATCCATCCCGTGAACCACACGGTGGGTGGTACCCACCCCACTGCCTTCCTCCCTGCAGCTACCTCGGTGGGATCCCCTAGCCTCGGAACTCCTGGAACTTTCCTCCGAGGACTGTTCTGTGCTTCCTTAGCCTTCCAGACTTTTCCACGGTGCTGTGACTCTTGCTCCGTGGTCAGCCAGTTTCTCCCCCGAAGTCTTTCCTTCACTTCCTGGTTCGAATCCAGATGGAACCCAGCTGCTTCTCCCACATCTCGGGATGGGGTCCCCGCTCCTCCTGGCTCTCAGATCCTTCCTCTTCTGTGCACTGCTCTCTCGAGGCTGACTTCAGTCATGTTCTGTCTCTGATCCTCAGTGCTGTCGCGTACTGTTTGTGTCTCCTCATTTGTTGAGCATTTTGGCACCTGGGTGGCGATCTTCTGCTCCATCTGGAGTAGTTGTGAGAGCTGCCTGGGTGATTTCAATGCAGCCAAAGCTGGGTGACCAGCAGTCCTGGTTTGCCCAGGACTTGGGGGTGGGGCTTTCTTCGATGGGGGGGCTTTCCGTTTTAAAACCATGCTGGTTTGCCTGGGACTGGGGCCTTTCCCAGGACACGAGACTTGGATGCTCAAACTGGGATGCGTGGGCCACCCTGAAAGAGTCACTGTTCCAGATGTTGTTAATACCGGGAACAGCTCCTTATCTGGAATTCAGAGGTCCCCCTTGATGGCCAGAACCTTCTATCCTTCCAGTTCACCTGACAGACTATCCCTAGTATCTTCAGACTTTTGTCTTTCCAGGTTCGTTTGCAGCCCGTGGCCCCTGCTTTCACCCGGCGTGTCCATCATGCCCTGCCTCTGCTTTTCTAATTCCCTGGGCAGCATTTCACCAAGGTGCTTATCAATCCACTGAATCCCCTCCTATCTGCCGTCCTGGCATATCCCAACCCTGGAGGGTTGGGCAGCCCGTGGTCTCTGCACCTGCCCCTGGACCGCGAGGTTCTTGTCAGAGAAAGTCACACAGATGCGGCGATAGAGTCTGGTCGTCAACTTCAACACTGCCTGGAAACGAACTGATTTCTTCATCAACCCTCTCACTGTCCCGCGTGACTATTTTCAATTCTCTCAACAGTTCTTAAATCTCCAGTTTCATCGTCAGCCCCATCCTGCCTGCTGGTCCCCCACTCTCAGCAGGTGTTCTTTCCACGGCTAGTAAGGCAGTTGTGTGAAGGCCCTTTGCTCCTTTTCCCACTGCCCCTCTGCAAACCTGCTTGCTCCTGGATCCTTTTCTCATCTTTCTGTTCACAGTGTAAGCGGTGTCCATCTCCCTCACTTTCTAAAGATCAGTTTCTCCGCAGCCATCCCCTCCCTGTTTCCATCTCTGTCCTGCTGTTTCTTTCTCATGAGGATTTATGAATGCTCAGGTCTCTCCCATCTTAAAGCAAAACCAAAACGGAACAAACACTGTGAAACCCACGCCTTGCCTGGTACCCTCCTCTTTCAGCTGTCACTTTCTCTCTCCTCCTCTTTGATTAAACGTTTTGAGAGGATATTCTACTTTCTGGCCTGTAGGAGTGATCTGCTGCCTGACAGAGCATCATATAGGACACACAGTTTTTATCTCACAGTTTCTGTGGGTCAGGAGTCCAGGCACAGCTTATACTAGCCTGTACTTCAGGGTCTCACCAGGCTGCAGTCCACGTGGGCACTGGGGCTGTGGTCTCATCAGAGGCTCAGTTGGAGAAGAACCCTCTGAGCTCACTGAGGTTGTTGACAGAACGCCTTTCCTTGCAGCTGTGGGACCTAGGTCACCCTTAGTTCCTAGAGGTCATTGCTCTTCCATGACACAAGGGATTTCACTTGATTCATGGCACCTTAGGTCCTCACAGATGGCGAGAGAGGGAGAGGGGGAGAGAGAGGGAGAGAGGGGGAGAGTGTGAGCGAGCAAATCCAGCAGGATGGAATTACGGGAGTGATATCCCATCACCTTGGTCTAATTCTGTTGGTTAGAACTGAGTCACAGGTTCTGCCCACACTCAGAGGGAGGGGATTAAACTAGGGGGAACAATGGGAGATGAGGATCATGGGGACCACCTTAGTCTGTCTGTCCTGTCTCTCAATTTGCTTATTTCCATTCACTCCTTGAACCACTGTATTCTTTTTTTTTTTTTTTAATCTCCACCACTTTACTGATACTAATCTCAGAGGCAGAATTGGCTGCATGATGTGCAGGGCTCCGTGCAGAATGACAGTGGGAGGCTCCTTGTTCAATAATTATTAAGAATTTCAAGATGGCAGCAGCAAAGCGTGAAACCAAGTGGGGGGCTCATCTGAGCACAGGGATGCGAAGGTCCACACCCGTGAGGCCAGCCTCCCTGTTGCTAAATCTAGAAGGCACTTGCCTGTGTGCTTTCTTACTTGGCCTCTCAGCAGTTTTTTTTTTTGCGGTACGCGGGCCTCTCTCACTGCTGTGGCCTCTCCCGTTGCGGAGCACAGGCTCCGGACGCGCAGGCTCAGCGGCCATGGCTCACGGGCCCAGCCGCTCCGCGGCACGTGGGATCCTCCCGGAACCGGGGCACGAACCCGCGTCCCCTGCATCGGCAGGCGGACTCTCAACCACTGCGCCAGCAGGGAAGCCCCCTCTCAGCAGTTTTGCTTGTCCACTTGCCACTGCTGAGAGCATCTCGCTTTCTGAAACATTTTCATGTCCCTGAGCTTTTGAGACCTTGCGCCCTCCTGGCTTCCCTTCTCTTTCTGGATCTTCCCCTTCAGTCTCCTTTGCAGGCTCCTCCTCTTTATCCTTCCCTTTATATTTGAGGATTTGGAGGCACCTTTGTCACCCTGTGAGTTTCCTTGGCCTCAGTTGCTTGTGGATTTGGGGCTCCGAGATCTACGTAACCAGCCTGTATCTGACTCCCAAGCTCGGGCACTCACGTCCAAGCTTCCTTTATTCACTCTTATGCTTTATGGGCATCTAAATGCAGTGTGTCTAAAGGTGATCTCCCTGTTTTCTCTGATCAAGCTCGTTTCTCTTCAGCGTCATCCATTTTGGCCAATGGCTCCACTGTCTCCCCGGGTGAGTTTGGATTTCTCGTGTTGCCGTGTTCCTGTCTTGAGCCCCCTCTCTCTTCTGATTGATCTTCCTTGTATTTAAGGTCTGTGCCTCCACATGGCTGTGAAGAGCTTGCCCTGGGGCTCTATTTCATCCGGGCGATCTTCTTGTTCTCCAGGCCTCCTGGGCTTGTTTGTTCAAACCCAGCATACTTCACTGCTCTTCCTCAGTTAAGGGTCTGCTTCCCCGCTTAGAATAGGAGCCTCCTGAGAGCAGGGACGCAGTTTTGTTCACTGCTTTATCCTCAGTATTGGGAAGCCGGGCATCTGCTACACCCTCAATAAATACGTTATTTTAAAATTAATTAATTTATTGGCCATACCTCGGGGCATGTGGGGTCTTAGTTCCCCGACCAGGGATTGAGGGATTGAACCTGTGCTCCCTGCGGTGGAAGCGTGGAGCCTTATCCACTGGACTGCCAGGGAAGTCCCAATAAATATGTAATATTTTATTGAAAGAGTTTTTTATTTTCAACCTGAGTTTTAAAAAAGCATGACTGTTTTGTTCCTTTGTAGAAACCATACGTTTTGGAAAAACAGGACAACTGTATAGGAGAATTCCTGTTCTAGAGATGCTAGGAATACCTATAATGTTACAATAGTTTGGGACCTTTTGATTGGATTGTTGTTGATTAGAAAGTAAAGTTGTAACAGGCACTACGTGGGTGTTTTCTTATTTCCATGGAGTTCTGGGCCTGGTGGTTGGGAGGGAGCCTGTGTCATTGGGTCTGCAGAATTCAAAGAATTGCTTGTGTCATTTGGTAGCAGGAAGTAAAAACACGGTAACTGTGAAGATAAGTAGGTATCAGGTACCATCATCTGAGTCACTCTGCTCTTACTCCAGATGTTTTGACGTATTTTTATTTTTTTAACCAACAAGTGCAGCGGTAGTTGTTGTCAGAGATCTACATCTCTGATTTTCCGGGATCCTGTTTTCCTTGCAATATCTGCTTTAAATAGTGTTTGGTAATAGAATGTCGAAATACATTTCAGTATTTGGGGGCCTAATTATTTAGAGACTAAACATGGGCTAGAAGAGGACGGATTCCATTCAGCAAAGACACTGCTCATCTATCAAAGGTCTTGGAGAAGTCTCTTTAAGCAGAAGTCTGTTACAAGCAAACAAAATAATAGATACACTTAGTTGTTAAAGAGACCCTTTATTCTACAACCTAGTGGCTCTCAAACTTTTTGATATCAGGACCCTCTGTTTATACTGTTAAAGAGTATTTGAAGACCCTCAAAGACCTCTGTCCATTGTAATATCTATTGATTATTTACTGTGTTAGGAATTAAAACAGAGAAAGTTTAGAAAATTCGCTTAAAAATGGCAAAAATAACAGTAAGCCCATTACGTATTAGCAGAAGACCATTCTTATTGGAAGGTAACGTTTCCAAAACAGAAAAAAATAGTGAGATGAACGTTATTTTACATTTGTGCACATTTTTAAAATAAGTTTTTAAATGGAAATAACTATTTTTCAAAATTAAAAAAATTAATGACACTGGCGGCATTGTTTTACATTTTTGCAAATCTATTTCATAACCAGCTTTAATAGAAAATAACTGGGTTCTCATAACTGCTTCTGCGTTCAGTGTGTTGATAGGTTGTTTTGGTTGAAGTATACATAGGAAATCCAATCTTACACAGATATATAACTGGTGAAGGTGGGAGTACTGAAATAACCTTTTCAGAGAATTATGGATGGTACAGTGTGGATTCTGAAACCGCAACAGTGATCTTTTCTCAGTCTGTTACATTAAAATTCATTAAATTATCTTTCATTTTGAATAGGACAGGAGGGTAGATGAGTCAGTTATAATACACCTGTATAATGGCATATTATGCAACCATATTTTAAAAGTATTTTATCACAGATGAAATGCTTGCAAATGTCGTAAATTGTCTACTTAATATGACCCTCATTTTGCTAAAAACAAAAGAAAAGAGATGTGTATTTGTATTAACTGAAAGGAAAATATATCAAAATATGGATATGTTTAGTGATGCATTCGTGGATGATATTTTATTTTCTGTATACTTTTCTGATTTCCAAATTCTCTATGATCACATTGCTTCTAAAACCGGCAGGGGCGGGGAGAGGTTTTTTTTTGTTTTAATAGCGAAATAAGTATGTCTGTTAAACCTTTTCCTTCATCAACAGGTCACCTTGTACATGAAAACCCCAGTGTTTATAGTTGGAGTGGTAACAAAAATCCCTTTTCCCCCTTCAGGTTTTTGTTTATTTAACAGATTAGTGTAACGTTTCTACGCCTGTTTTCAACCTCAGAACTTTTCCTCTTTATTTGAATAACAATTAATTGATTTATTAGAGAAACTTTATTCAAGACTTATTCAAGCAAAGTGTTGCTTGTGGAACTTTATAGCAGGGGCACAATTTGCTTTTACTCATTTCTGCTACACCTCAGGCAAGCACTGATTCTTTTTTTAACTTATTAATTTATTTGTTTTTGGCTGTGTTGGGTCTTCATTGCTGTGAGGGCTTTCTCTAGTTGCAGCAAGCGGGCTTTCTCTAGTTGTGGTGAGCAGGGGCTACTCTTCGTTGCCGTGCATGGGCTTCTTATTGCGGTGGGCTCTCCTGTTGCGGAGCATGGGCTCTAAGCACACAGGCCTCAGTAGCCGCTCCACGAGGGCTCAGTAGTTGTGGCTCGTGGGCTCTAGAGCCGCAGCCTCAGTAGTTGTGACGCACGGGCCCAGCTGCTCAGCGGCATGTGAGATCTTCCCGGACCAGGGCTCGAACCCGTGTCCCCTGCATTGGCAGGAGGATTCCCAACCACTGCGCCACCAGGGAAGCCCAAGCACTGATTCTTATGTAAGAAAAATGCAGGAGGATCTTGTCCTACAGTGATAGTAGAGCTCCTTGCATAGCTGAGAAATATTCCTGGAAATTAACATGCAATTAATCTCTCCGTTATTGCCTCTGAGTCCTTTTGTCAGTGGTGTGTTGAGTATTTCTCTTTACAGTTTTTGTTTCAAAGATTTTTTTTGATGTGGACAATTTTTTTTAAAGTCTTTATTGAATTTGTTACAATATTGCTTCTGTTTTATGTTTTGGGTTTTTGGCCACAAGGCATGTGGGATCTTAGATCCCGACCAGGGATCGAACCCACACCCCCTCCATTGGAAGGTGAAGTCTTAACTACTGGACCGCCAGGGAAGTTCCTCTCTTTACAGTTTTATGGCTGGAAGTTGAAGTGTCTACCCAGAGATGCAAAGGGCATCTCACATCTGGGGATGAGCTCCCTGCTTTTACCCCTGGATTTAGGAAGCATGTTTGTTCACTGTTATGTAGCTGATGTGGTATTGTCCTAACGTATTGCTACTTTAAGGCTTTTGTCCTTTGTCTGTGGACAGGAATCCAAATCTGCTGATGGTCTATTTTCCTGAAAGTGGAGGATTCCATCCTGTTGGTCTTTCTTCATGTTCCTTATATGATTAAGTGATTACTAAGATGGCTACAAAGCACCCAAAAAGCAGGAAATTAGCAGTTTTGCATCCTCTACTTATCATTTTAAAGATATGAACATTGTTACTTTGATGTTTCCAGCTGAACATTCAGTTCTGTGGCTTTAGTTAATACGTTAGTGACTGTTAACGTTCGCAGTCTCTCCCAAAACTGTTTACTAAGGCACAGCTCACTTTGAAGTATAAACTGTGATGGGTAACTACTTAATTGTTCGTCCTAATACTGTTTTACATTAAAAGACCATTCTATCCTCTGCTTAAAACAATTGAGAATATTCTACTTGGGGGCACCCTTAAAGCATTCATCATTATATTTGGAAATATTCTAATTTAATTTTAGTCAGATTTTATGAGTTGAGCATTTTGGAGGCTAAGAAATATACTCCAAATAATACCTAGTGGTTTCTTCCTTTTATAATGGAAACCACTCTTGGACTTTAATTATTTCCTGGGTCTGTCATCGTCTTTTATGTAATAGACTGGGCTTGGAAGGTATCGCAGATTCTAAGTAAGACACGAGAAGTGTCATTATTATTGCATTACCATGATCATAAACTGCGGGAGCCTGTGGAACATAACCTGAAGAACTTGCCGTGATACAGAAGATAGGCTTCATGAGGGCAGGAGCTTTGATTCCTTTCCTGCTAATTGCACACTGTTTAGAACAGTGCCAGCACTTAATAGATGTGGAATAAATACTTGGTGAATTATTGGAAGATTGGACTCCCTGGATTCCCTCTGTGGGCTGCTGTAAACAATAGGCATTTGCTTTCCAGGAGTCATATCTTCTCCGAAAGGGCAGGAGTAGCTTTTTGAAAGTGAAAGGCTTGTTGTGTGTGGCTTGCCTCAGACCCCACCAGGCACCGTGCCTGACGCACAGTTGCTGGTCAGATGTTTAGAACAAAATCCCAGTGGGATGGCCAGGTAGTTGCTTCTTTTCGCTCATGTTTGTCAGTGGCTTCTAGAATCATCACAGGCCCAGTAGGTGGAGAAAATGGGGCATGAAGAGCCCAGGGAGGTTGATGGGAAGCTGTTTGAATTTCTCATTTGTAAATACTGGGACTTCGGCATACTGGAATGTGATTTTGTTTTGATGATAGGCATGGAAATGGTATGAACAACCGGGATTAAAGTTCTTGTTGAAAATAACTTGGCGCGTCAGACATTTATCGGAGGCTCCATCAGAATTGATGGCAGCTGTTTTGTTTTTTTAAATTAATTTATTTTATTTTATTTATTTTGGGCTGTGTTGGGTCTTTGTTGCTGCGCCCGGGCTTTGTCTGGTTGCGGTGAGTGGGGGCTACTCTTCGTTGTGGTGCGCGGGCTTCTCATTGCGGTGGCTTCTCTTGTTGCGGAGCACAGGCTCTAGGCATGTGGGCTTCAGTAGTTGGAGCACGTGGGCTCAGTAGTTGTGGCTCGCGGGCTCTAGAACGCAGGCTCAGTAGTTGTGGCTCGCGGGCTCAGTAGTTGTGGCACGTGGGCTCAGTAGTTGTGGCTCACGGGCTTAGTTGCTCCGCGGCATGTGGGATCCTCCCAGACCAGGGGTCGAACCCGTGTCCCCTGCATTGGCAGGCGGATTCTTAACCACTGCACCACCAGGGAAGCCCAATGACAGCTGTTTTATACAGGTACCTAAAACAGTTTCTGTCATGCCTTCTCCTTCTCGGGGACCTGCCACACCTCTGTCTCACTGACCATGTCACAGGGGAACCACATCTGGTTTCCGAGCCCTGGGTTACCTGCCCCTCTTACTGGTTCGGCCGAATCTCCTGTCACTCACCCCTTCAGTCCCCGTGTTTCAGTCGGGCTGGTGTCTCCATTGTCTCTCCCATCGGAGGACCCTTCCTACTCCTTAAGAATCCCCTGCCTGGTCAGTGCTGACTCCGCCTGGTCACACCCTTCTTTTGAGGCTTGTTGCTTCAGTGGAGTTTCACTCTGACTAATCTGTTTTGCCTACCCGCCACAATTTTGTTCTGAATCAAGATGTAGGGTTATGTGATACTCATGTTCCTTGTGTTGATTTAGTTTTTACAAAAAGACTAAATACTCTTAAAAGGGATTCTTGTACTTCTTTTATATTCCCTAAGCCTGTGATGGGCGTTTGTTCCAAATGAAAAAAAATAAAAACTAGGAAATGCTGATGGGACAGACTTGATTTTGGAACACTCGCTTACCCGTTCCGAGGATGTGGGGAACATAGGGGCCCTGAGCGAGTTAATATTGTTTCATTGTCTGGATCTCAAGCCACTGAGTGAAGCCGGGTGTGAAATAGTCCTGCCCTGCTGGTTGAAGTGAGACTGTGCAGGCTGGGGTTGTGGATTTGGAAACCTGGAGATGGTGTGAACATTGAATGAACTAGAATGTTTCAGCTTGGGAAGGAGGATGTTGGAGTTTAACACAATTTTCTTCACATTTATAGAAAGCATTTACCAGTTCTTGCAGCACAACACAACACAACACTTTTCTGATGACTGAATGAGAAGCCGTGGGCTGAAAGGACTTCAGTTCAGTGAGACTGATTGAAATTGCTCGTGGGAACCTTTTTAGTTGCTTTTTTTTTTTTTGAAGAAAAGGGTAACTTCAATTTCCCTGGTGTGGTTTCCCCTAGAATGGAGTTCCTGGAGGGCAGGGCCGCCAGTGTTATTTGCCATGTGTCCTGGTACTCAGTGCTGGCACAAGAGGTGCTCAGTGAAGGTGGGTGGATGGATGGATGGATGGATAGATGCATGGATGGATGGATGGATAGGTGGATGGGTGGATGGATGGATGGATGGACACATGGATGGACGGGTGGATGGACGGATGGATGGATAAATGGATGGATGCATGGATGGACGCATGGATGGACGGATGGATGGATGCATGGATGGATGCATGGATGGATGGATGGATGGATGGATGGATGGTTGGATAAATGGATGGATGCATGGATGGACGCATGGATGGGTGGTGCAGCTGCTTGGTCTTGGAGATGGAGGGAGAGGAGGCTCTCGGAGATGGAGCAGTGGCTCTTGCTGTCCTGACCAGCCTTGCTCTTTCCCTGGCTGTGTTATGGCCCAGACCCCGTTGGAGGTGTGGCTGATCACGATGGGTGCTCCTTTAGTGCTTCTCTACTGGAGCTGGACACACCTTTTTTTTTTTTTGAAGTTTCACAGATGATTCTGGTGTGCAGGGGAGAATTGGAAACCACAGCTGTAGTGTTTGAAGGAAAATGGAAGTTAACTTAAGCCAGTTTGTCCACATGTAAATAAACAAAAGCAGCTTATCCTTTTTGCCCGGGGGTGGGGGAGGGGGGAGGGTGTTACTTTGCTGAGATGGACCCACCTAACTCGCTAGTTGTTTCTCTTCCCCCTACATCTTCATCTGCTGTTTTGGACTTTTTTTCCCCACGTTTGGCTCCTGGCAGCTCATAAGAACTCAAGCTCTTTGGGCACATTTTTATTATACCTGGAAGAACATATTATAAAGGTGTTGAAGTGTTTCTTAAAATTTAGCAGCAAAGTGTAGGTGGTTTCCAGCTCCAGCCACTAGATTTAGAATCTCCCTGCTCAACTCCCCGTCCACCCCCCGGATTTCCAGTCCTCTCTGCGATCGCCAGCAGCTTAGTCTGAGTTCAGAATCGCAGGAAGGAAAGCGGTTGGGAAAACCGGGACCAGGTGAGCACTGCCCGTTGACCTGTTTAGTTATCTTCCTGGATAATTCTTGAAATGTCCATCCAAGTTTGGTCATTTTCTGGCTGTGTAATAATTCAGACGATACTTTGTGAATCAGTAACCTTTTATATGTTATGCATTTTGGCATCACTAGGAAGGTTAAGTAGTTATTTACCTTTTACACCGCAGGGTGAAGTAAATAGGAATTTGGAAAGTTGTTTGTGAGTGCATGTGCATGTGCTTCTGCTAAGCACGCAGGGGAGGAGAGCAGTTGGGGACCCTGTGGTGAATTGCAAAGCATAAAGATGCATTGATGGGGGAGGTGAGGGACGCGTGATGCACTGGGGAGACCCAGAGGGAATTACCTGGACTGAGGGAGCATGGGTCCGAAGAGGAATTTAGTCTTTTTCTCTAAAAATTTTTTTAAAAAAATGATTTGCCTGACTCCAAAACAGGAAGGGGTGGGTCTGCCTCATTTCTGTTTCCTGCTAGTAGAGGACTTCTCTCGCAGGAGATAAAAACACCATCACACAGCAGTAAAGAGCCCAGACGCTGGTGGCAGACCCACTGGACTGATGAGGCTCTTACAGCTGTACGACCTCGCACCAGTTGTTAACATCCCTGGGCTTCAGCTTCTCCTCTTTCAATAAGGACAGTAATCCCTCCATCATAGGACTGTCTCGGAAGGCAAATGACGTGAAAGACGCAGTGTTCAAGATGGTGCCTGGGACTTCCCTGGCGGTCGAGTGGTTGGGATTCCGCACTTCCACTGCTGGGGGCACGGGTTCGATCCCTGGTCAGGGAACGAGGATCCCGCATGCCGGGCAGCACGGCCAAAACCCCAAAAAACCAAAAACAGTGCCTGGAACATAGTAAGCACTGAATAAATTTTAACAAGAAGGAGGACTCGTATTTCTAAGGATTACCTGGGAACCAGACTGTCATTGATAACAGCGTTTCTATTACAGATTTCAGTGTTCTAAAACTCCCATTTAAATCAGGAGATTGCAGGAGTGCACAGACCCACAGGGTGGATATTCAGTGGGGAGAAATAGAAAGAGTAGAAATTAACTTTGCCCAAGACAAGCGAATACTTTTCTTATTGGTCCGTGACCAACTTAGGACAAAGAAAAATGTTCATGGGCTGCATCTTTTCTAACCCTGCAAAATTTACTGAGACACTGAATTGCTTTAGCAAGTGATAATCAAACATTTAGTAATTGTAAGCCCTGGAGATACAGTGGTGCCCAGAGAGCAGTGGCCCCGACGCTCAGGTAGCTTCATATCTAGAGGGAAGATGATCAAAAAACATGTTCCCAGCAGTAAAATGAACAGTTCCCAAGGCTGTGAAAGGGTTGGGATGTGAGCTTAGGACAGACTGATGGTGGAAGGACCCAAGTTAGGTGGGGTGATCTGGGCAGGTGATGTTTGAGTGGAGATTCAAGGGTGAGCCAGTAGTATGGAGAGATTTGGGATGGGAAGGGATGGGTTGGAGCAGGTACTGGCGTGAGCACAGACTAGGTAAAAAATGAAGCGAGGGCTTCCCTGGTGGCGCAGTGGTCGAGAGTCCGCCTGCCGATGCAGGGGACATGGGTTCGTGCCTCGGTGCGGGAAGATCCCACATGCCGCGGAGCAGCTGGGCCCGTGAGCCATGGCCGCTGAGCCTGCGCGTCCGGAGCCTGTGCTCCGCAACGGGAGAGGCCACAGCAGTGAGAGGCCCGCGTACCGCAAAAAAAAAAAAAAAAAAATGAAGGGAGGCTGCCAGGACTGGAGGGCGGGGAGCAAGGCTGCGGGGAGAGACGGAGAGATGCAGGGGACGAGGTGTGAGAAATAGGCCCGGATCAGGTCAGGTAGGGAGTGACGGCCATGGTCAGGGACTTAGAGAAGCTTCTGGGGAGTGACCTGACCTAAATTACATTTTAAGACAATCCCACGGGCGGAAGATCAATTCTTAGTGCAAGCTTCCTGCTGTAACATTTTTCTATTTGATAATGAAGAAAACATGAGGAGAGCGTTTTTAGCCATGGAAATATTGGTATCTGGATATATTTGAGAAGCAGTGATGACAACGAGACCTTCTGGGTTTTCAACCTGAAATTACGTTGCAGCTGCACCGTGAGGCCGGGCTGGTGGCCCTGATCACATCCTACAGGCTCCCGGCAAGAGGAGCGCACAGGAGGCGGCTGTTCTAGCCAGAGGTTGGCACCGCTTTGTGGTGTCAAGAGCAGAGCTGTCATTCGTCTGGGCTGTGACCGATGAGAACACTGCGACCTGGCCGATGGCTGGCAAGCTGAGTGCTGACCGATGTATTTCCGTTTTCAGTCACAGCATCCAGGCCAAGCCGGGAACAATCCAGAAACTCTGCGATCAGCACTTGCAGATCTTCTGTGCTTTTGGGAAGAGTAACATGGGCTGCTTTAATGTAAATTTCTGATAGCCAATTACAGATGATGAAATCAGTTGTTTCGGATGACAGAGAAGGACCCTTTGGAAGGCCTCTTTAAAGCAGTCGTTATTAACCCAACAGTGCTCGTTTTTATGTGGAGCGCTGAGAGAGGAGTGCTATGCTGTCTTACTGGTTTGCCTCCAAGTATGGAAAGTCCCAACACCCAGGCAGTGAGGGGCTGCATTTCAGAAACAGGCTATAATCGGGATTTCTTCTGGTCATGGGTCTTCCGAGGAGTCACCCTATTATTTTGTGTTATAGTTGCAGATGGGCAAGAAGCAGATTTCTCACGTTTCCCTTTTTGGGAGGGATGGGGTAGTGTGTGTGGCTTCGAAAGGCCTGTCTCTGTTGGAGCCTGACTTTGTTGCCTGGTGCAGTGTGTGTGTGTGTGTGTGTGTGCGCGCGCGCGCGTGCGTGTGTGTGTGTGTGCAAGAAAGTCTGCAAGTTTAGATCAGACTGCCCTGATTAGTGAGAACCTCTGGTCTCCTGGTCTGGGGCCCACACGTGAGGAAACTGACCCCACGGGGCAGGATCTTTTGCTGAACGCACAGAGCCTGTCGGTGGCTGAGCTGGGACTGGGACCTGGCATTTTTGGTGCTGGGACCTGTGCCTTTTGACAAAACACGTTGTTTAGATTAATTGTAAAGAAAATGGTTAGTAACAGATGTAATGAGGAAATAAATAATGTCCGATTATTCCAAGCCAGTGAGTTGAATCTTTTTAAATCTGCAGTGCACCATTTTAAGAGAAAACAAAATTTGTTTCTTGCTTGTGAGGTAGAAGCAGAACTTATTTTTAAAAATGAGAATGAGGCAAAATGAAACTAGATTAAAGACAAATAAAAATGTTAGTCTAGGATACTTTGTATCTTTGTTTTATAAGCAGGCTTTAAATTAGAATGTTGGTGGGCATACACACTACTATATATAAAATAGATAAGTAATATGAATACTGTATAGCACAGGGAACTCGACTCCATACTCGGTAGTGACCTAGATGGGAAAAGAATCTAAAAAAGAGTGGGTATATGTATATGTATAACTGAACCATTATGTTGTATAGCAGAAGTTACACAACATTCTAAATCAGCTACACTCCAATAAAAATTAAAAAAAAATTAGAATGTCAGTGGCAGTGACATTTAATGATTCTAAATTCATAATGTCATCAGTACTTAATTAAAATAATGGATGTATCAGTGAATCTCCTTTTGTTAGATGATATTATTTAATCTGGTAGTTTCATAATTAATTTTTTTCCTAAGGGTAAAAAGACGCTGTATCTCTTCAGATTATTAAATAGCTATATAGCAACAATGTCCTGTTTTCTGAACATTCATAAATTCAATGTATGTCCTTTAGACTTACGGGTGCTTTTATCCAAGTCAGCTTCATGGGTTGTATTCTGCTTTGGTTTGCCAAACCAGTTATTTCTTAATACTTGGAAAGTAGTTTATATAATTAGTGATAGATGTATAGTGTAAAACAAAGAACTAAACTGCTAAATACCAATCTGAGCAGGCGTTACTGTCCACTGTTGCTATGACAACTAACAATTTAAGTCTAACATATATAGCTGACTTGTTACACCTTGAGGGCACATACTCACACAGCTCATCTCTATTTGCTGTTTTAAAAAAAAGGCCCGATTCAGTGATTAGGTGATGGTGTATTATCGACATGTCTTTCATCAACTTGGTTAAATTAATTTGGTCGGTGTGCTTTGGTTCTTTCCATGGAACAGCCTGTCAGTGCTTCTGTTTACCCACTTTCTGGGATAAGGAAGTGGAGGGGGTAGCATTTGCCAACTAATGTGGACAGGAAAGCAAGGGAGAAATGTAATCCTATTTTGAAAAATTCTGTCGACACTTATTAACTACTTGGTCCTGGTACTTCCTCTTTCAAAAACCGATTTAATGCAATCCTGCCCTCCACTGTGAGGTTGTTTATTGCCCTCAGCAGAATTCCTGGCATATTTGAGGCCCTGCCCCTCCGATTCCTGCCGGATCCCCAAGCCACAACTGGCTCAGTCGCTCTCCTGCCTTTATTCTGTCCCTGGTCAAGACCTCGTAGGGTAAATACAGTTTAACCCTAGTGATTGTTCTAGGGCACTCCTGCTGCCCCATCTGAGTCCCAGCCTTCGTGGCTCTCTGCCTGTCATTGTCTTGGCTTTGAATGAAGTCTGATAACTTTGCCCTGCCTTACAAACCTGGGACACCCACCTCCCTTCCCTTAGTAAATAGACTCATGGGAGGTGGGTGTTATATG
Organism: Aethalodelphis obliquidens; assembly: GCF_003676395.1. Classification (NCBI taxonomy): domain Eukaryota; kingdom Metazoa; phylum Chordata; class Mammalia; order Artiodactyla; family Delphinidae; genus Aethalodelphis; species Aethalodelphis obliquidens. Next base: position 19,728,988 of record NW_020837967.1, on the reverse strand, counting down.
CAGCGCTGATGAAATTGGACATATTTCCTAAGGTTAGTAATAGGTATTTGTGTGGGAGGTGTGTTTGAAGGGTGGAGCAGTGAGAGGGTAGAAGGAAAAAAGGTAAGTTTTCTGACTCTGAACGAAAGATAAGAAGTTTCTGACTTTGAACAGGTGAAGCCCGCTTACCTGAGAAATTTGGTAACCTGTGCTCATGGCCGCTGAGATACTGGTTGGGGGGAGGGGGTGATGAGTCCTTATTAACAGTCAGTCATTAATCCAGACAGCAACCCTGAGAGGGAAAGATAAGGAATGCCGCGGAGCTCAGAAGGCAAACGCCCAACAAAGATTTTGAAATGAGTTACAGCTTATGTTTGAACTCTGGCCTTCCCATGACTAATTGTACGACTTTGGATAAGTGCCTTAGCCCCTCTGGCCCTCTACCTCCAGTGTTGTGAAAATTCAATGAGGTGATGGATGTGGACATTTAGGACCGTGCCCAGCCCACAGCTGATATTTACTGAATAATTATTTTAATATTTTTCTTGTTGAACCAAGGTCATCCAGCTAACACGTGGCAGAGCGGGCTCTGACTTTCTCAGACTTGAAAGCTTAGCTCTTTCTACTGTTTCATAACCACCATTACTGTCGCCATGTCTCTTTTCAACAGGAAGAAAAATACATCAATTCTTAGTTGTCTCCCTTACCATTTTCCGCATGTTTCCCACATGCGGGTGTAAATGACCTTTGACGGTTGGGTTGCAGGTACCTGGGACTGGAGAACTTCCTCTTACCTATTGTTAACTCCAGTTAAGTGTGTGGAATTTTGTCCTGCTTCTTAAAAAATATGCAACTAGAATTATTGTTTTGGTATTAAGAATCTGAGTTACACTCTAGTTTTTTTTGTGTGTGTGTGGTACACGGGCCTCTCAGTGCTGTGGCCTCTCCCGTTGCGGAGCACAGGCTCTGGACGCGCAGGCTCAGCGGCCATGGCTCACGGGCCCAGCCACTCCGCGGCATGTGGGATCTTCCCAAACCGGGGCACGAACCCGTGTTCCCTGCATCGGCAGGCGGACTCTCAACCACTGCGCCACCAGGGAAGCCCTACACTGTAGTTTTTAACACAGAAGCAAATGCCATTACAGTTAGCTTTAAATATTGATGTACTATGGGTATCATTTTATTTATGGATAGAGAAACTTTTGAAACTGCTTTTAAAAGAACACTTTAAGAAGGGGAGAAAATACTGCCTCGGTGATCTCTGTTCCCCATGTTCATCATCACAGGGAAAAAGGCTTGTTACTGAACTATGAACAAATATCATTCTCTAAGTAATCTTTAATTTGTATTTCTTTACTCATTCACATATAGCTAGGAGGATTTGAGGTTATTCTTTAACAATTGAAATAAGGATATTTTAAAGATTAGACAGAGGAGAAGATGATGACTTTTTAGTATCAGTAATAGAAGCTCAAATAAACTTTTAAAAGGTCATGGTTTTAAGTGCTTCCCATTTGGAAGGGATGTTGACAGTTGGCTGCTCGTCCAGTTTATGTTTCTGTTGGAAGTTTTCAGGTGCTTTCCTTGGTACCTGGAGTGCTGCCAGGTGATGGTGGCAAGTTTAAGTAAAAGAATTAGGACAGGATTTTCCCAGCTGCATCCATTAGTGGGTCCCAAGAAGCATTACAAAAAAAAGAAACTGAAAAATATCAGGGTGTATATAGCATAAGGCTAGTATTGCTTCTGGAAACTTTTACTTCAGCTAATTTTAGTGTGGTGTGTTATTGGGTCCCTGTGTATAAAGAGGATTACAGACAGACAAGTTTGAAAGCCATCGATCTGAGGTATTTTAGAAAGTTTATCAGCTTTAGAGCAAGTTTAAATGTTATATAGAAGGGAAGTTCCACTGAGTCCTTAACATTGATTTTCCTACATGGCTCACAGAATGAAATTTAGGAACACTCAGTGGTAACTCAGATTTTTTTTCCCCAGAGCTAATATATATTTTATAAATGGAAAATAAGGTTGCGACTTCCCTGGTGGCACAGTGGTTAAGCATCCGCCTGCTAATGCAGGGGACACGGGTTCGAGCCCTGGTCCGGGAAGATCCCACATGCCACGGAGCAACTAAGCCCATGCTCCACAACTACTGAGCCTGTGCTCTAGAGCCCGCGCGCCACAACTACTGAGCCCACGCGCCACAACTACTGAAGCCTGTGCTCTTCAACAAGAGAAGCCACCGCGATGAGAAGCCTGCGCATCGCAACGAAGAGCAGCCCCCGCTCGCTGCAACTAGAGAAAGCCCGCGTGCAGCAATGAAGACCCAACACAGTCAAAACACACACGTGCACGTGCGCACACACACACACACACACAAAACCTGTTAAAAGAAAGAAAGAAAGAAAGAAAATGTTTGTGACTTCAGCTCTGAAGCTTCATGGATGAAATTACGAAAGTAAAGTTGATAGGGTCCTTCCTAATTATCACATCACATGTACTGTTGTGTTTGTAGATTTTGTACTGTAGACTGAATTTAAAAATCTTAAATTGGACTCTTAAATACTTGGGTTCTTACTCAGTTTGACATTTGTAAGATTACAAACTAAAGGGTAGAGCTTTTTGTTCATTGAATTACCTTGAAAACTTTTTAAAAGAAGCATCTTATTTTTCATGGCCTTTGGCTGCATTTTACTTTTGAATACTTCATTGAAGTAGGTAAAAATATCCTATCTTAAGCTTTTCAGATTCTTTTTTTGTTTGTTTTGTTTTTTTAAGGCATAAGGGAAGTAGTTAGGTGTCATGATACATCTGTAGTTTCTTGTTAAATTATTTTATAACTGTTCTTCCGGAAGCGACTGATGATTTCCTTTATAACTGGTTGTAAGTAGAGGACAAATTTTCATTATGGATGTGTTGATATGTCATTTGTCCTTGCCCTTTTCATTTAATTAACCAGTAGCTTCTATTACGTGTGGAGTTTAAAACAGACACAATTAAAGTTCTGAACTTTTGGACAGGAGCTGTGAGAGTAGTCAGAAGCTGATGGGAAGTTTCTGGATGCCAAGTTCTTGAGTAAGGAGTCCTGTTGCAACAAAAGAAATGAAAACATTTCAAACTTGGGTAACTTCAGAAGGAGAGAGAAGCAGAGTTCTCCAGTTCCTGTGGAACTGGGTTCGGGCAGAGCGTTTACTAGTTACCAGCCTGTCCTGTTCTTTTACTTAATCAGTACTGCTTCTGCAGTTGTGTCAAGACTTGGGGAAAGCATGTAAAACAACTAGTATAACAGGTTAGCAGCAGATTTGATTGCGATGCCAGAGTGAGTAGCCTGGTGGAGGATGTGTTGGTACTCAGGGCACACGTCCTAATCCCTGTTGGCTGAGGACCTGGGGGCTGTAGACACAGTGGTAAGTGGTTTGAGTTCTACATACTTGGATGCGGGGAGGAAGGGGTGATGGTTAAGGCTTTATTTTAAGAGAGAATTTCCTTGAGGATGGAAGCTACCAAGTAAATAGGAGAGTCTTGCAATCGTCATAAGTTGTACTTAAAAACAGTTTATGTTTGAACATAAACACCCTTAAAACATCTTGTTGGAATGAAGATGAATAATATCACTCAACTTCTATAGGATCTGGAACGTGATTGGTGTCTCTGTTGCTCATTACTCAAGTAAGTGATTATCTAAGGCCTCTGTTTATTCTAGGAATAGATAAATTTTTGAAATCTTGACTATTTTCTAATGAACAGTGAGCCCCCTTCCATTCCAGCAAGAAGAAAGGCTGTTATGCTTTTCAGACATCGTGGCCCCTGGTGTCTGCTGGTTTAAATGCAGGCTCCGTCTTTTTAGGCTTTTGTTTTTCTGTGTTCCTTGTTTGCCAAGTAGGTTGCTGTCAGTTTTTCCCAATTCTTATTTTGGAGGTTTTCCGCTGCCTATTAACTGCATGTAGAGAAAGGGCTCCAGTGGAGGCCCAAGGGAGATTGTATCCAGTTTCCGGGCTGGGTGGGCCTGTGAGATGGGGGTGACTGAAATAACCGTTTAGGGTGCGTAGACAGCCCCACGGGGCTGGGGGTGCCTTGTTTTTGTTTTCCTGGGGCTGAAGGAAAGCCTGTGGGAAAACGGTAAGGCCTGGCGTCCTAGCATGACAGGCCTCCTGAGGGAGTTGAATTAATGCGTGGAGTTCAAGCAGAGAAAGGGAAGAGTCAGCGCAGTTTACTCCCTCGTTCCGGGGCCAGCGCCCGCTACAAATGTGTTTACGTTTGAACTTTTGCCAAAGTCCCGGTAGTTTAGAAAGGGAGGTTTTGTGCAGAAGGCAAAGCTAAAGGCTGAAAGGGCTCCCAGTAAAAGGCCCCCCGTCTTTGTTGCTTACTGCAGCATTATTACAGATGCTCTGAGGACTGAGCACTTCTAAGAAATGGTTGTTGCTCTAGTGTCCCTTTCAGCTTTGGAGCTGAGGTGCAGAGTTGCTGCTGACCTTACCCGGGGGGGCCTGATGAGCCCCTTGTCCGGAGGCTGGAGTGCCTTTGAAGACAGTTGAATTGGATTTGTGTCCTAGTCAGCTCGGGCTGCCATAACAAAATACCATAGGCTGCGTGGGCTAAGCAACAGATATTTAGTTCTCACAGTTCTGGAGGCTGGACGTCCAAGATCAGGGTGCTGGCTGATTCGATTCCTGGGGAGGACTCTCTTCTTGGCTTACAGACAGCAGCCTTCTTACCATGTCCTTACATGGCAGGGGTAGGGGGAGATGCCAGCTCTGGTGTCTCGTCCTCCTATAAGGACACTGGTCCCATCATGGGCCCCCCCCCCCCATGCCCTCCTCTACTCCTAATCACCTCACAAAGGCCCCACCTCCACTTACTGTCACATTGGGGGGTGGGGCTTCAACGTATGAATATTGGGGGACACATTCCCCCCATAACCGTCTGTGTGTGGCAGGGTTGGTTGTCTACCTAACAGCCACTGCTGTCCCCTCTTCAGTGCTGGAATGCCACGTCCCCATTTTCCCAGCGTCCTTTGTTGCTATGGTGATGACACGATGTAGCTCTAGCCAATGAGGTGTCAGAAGGCCCCCCGGGGGCTTCTGGGAGTGGCTTCCCTCCAAGATAAAGAGACCCAGTGTGGGGGGGCTTTGCCAGTCTGCCCTTCCTCCTGGAGGTGCTGGGACTGCTGAGCAGAGCAATGAGAAGACCTCAGAGCCCCCATGACACCACTGAGCTCTGAAGCAGCCTTGCACAGCCTGACACCACATTCTTACGAGAGGTAAAAACGAGCCCCTGTGGTTGCAGCTCCTTAGAGGCAGGTGTTGTTGCATGTGGCCCAGAGCATCCTCATTGATGGAGTCACAAGGGGAGAACCTTCCTCCTTTTGGAGCTGGAAGGAGGTACAGTCTTAGGAAGAACTTCTCCCAGAGACCTCCCCGGCCTTCCCACCCTCAAAGTGTATGTATCACACTAGTGATTGTGGGCCTGTCTTCTCCACTAGCTGTGAGCCCTGGATGGCAGGGACCATGTCTCACTCCTCCCTAGATCTTTAGGGCCTGACCCGAGGCTCATACAGAGGAGGGACACTCATGGTTCTGGCCTTGCTGACAACAGTGGGCTTAATAATCCTTTCTTGGTTTTGGTGTCCTCATAACAAGACTGGCTGTTTGTTGTTCACAGAAAGCCCACAGGGTAACCAGAAGAGGGGTAGGTGGGAAAACAGACTTTAATTAAAAGGACCTGGGCTGTGCCCACAGCTGCTCTCTGAGGTTTAGTTAGCGCCAGTTGATCCTCCAAAGACCCAGACGGAGATGTGCCCCAATCCTCACACTAATTTTTCACGGTGGAAGCAGAAATCAAATGTCAACTTATATTCGTGTAATTAGGGAACATGTTAATGAACCATTCAGAAAAACACATAATTGTAACCATTGTTTCTTGCATGAAGATCTCTTTAAGAGTGAAAAAAGTTTTCCAGACAAACTCTAGCTGTACTGTATTTCAAAAGTGAAAAAGTTAAGTTGAGTGACTGGAAGTCAGAGCACCTTCTTCAATGGAAATAAACCTCTTTGACCCACAATATGGCTGAAATACAGCGTATTTGAGATGAAAAGTTGTAAAATATAGGATAACTGGCTGTCATTTTACCAGCAAGGAAACAGACGTAGAGAAGTGATAAGTCAGGATTTAGGTTTGTGGACCTTTTATTTGAGGTTCTTCCTACTCTAATGTTACTAGTAACTTAGTAAGACAAACGAGTATGGAATCGCACCAGCCAGCAACCGCCAGGGATGCACGTGTCACTGTAGAGAGGTTCGGTTCATTTAGCTTCTGCAGTGGGGCGAGGGCAGCCTGGAAGAGTGCTGGGATTCTCTGGGAAAGGCAGAGTTGCGTCTTTGCTTATGCTGGGTGCTTTGAAGATGGGGTTAAAGAAACGGGGCCAGACCCGGGCTGGATGTGGTCGGGAAGCAGTCACAGTTCAGTGATTGGGTATCTTAACAATTTTTATATATAGGAGGCCGGACATTAAAGTGGGGTTAGAGTTGTAACTTAGTAAAGAATTAGCAGTCTCAGGTTCTTGAGAAAGGAGGATGGCCATTCATTTTTGTGGAGGTCAGCGTCTGGGTCCTATGCTGAGCTTTCTTTATGTCCTGATGGCATATTGGGGTCGGTTGTCAGTAAGGCCTGTCCTTACTTCTCCTGTTGTCAGTAGGGCTGATTTTCACTTTTCCAGTAGTTTATTTGATTTGATCCAGTAGTTTATTGATGCTTGAGGAAGGGTAGGTTTTAATAGGAGAAGGATAAGATGGAGAGTCTAAAGAGGGTGTCTTAAGCCACGGTGTCTGAGCAGTCACTGGTTTTTAATGTTATGGTTACTCAGTGTCAATATCAGGTTAAAAAAAAAAAGGCAAATGAGTCGTTTTCTCCTACCCTAAGAGGCATTTTTTTTTTTTTTAATCATCACAGTGACTTTGTAGTTTTCTGGAATTTGGCAGGATATAGAAGCAGATGGCAGTGTGGCTACTTATAACTGAAACATATTATCATCTTCAAAGATGCCATCCCGTTATTGATGGTAATGTTAATGGTGATGTTAGTGTCAAAAACACCCCCCCCAAAATGAGTAGGAAATGTAGAAAATCAATTTAGAAAATTCAGTATAGGAGTCAGAAGTGAGAGAGGCGGTGTAGTCCAGCCAAGTGAGGGCCAGAGGCAGACACAGGTTTCAGTCCAGACGTGGCCACTTTCTGTGTGAACTTAGCCAAGCTTCAGTATCTCTGGGCCTCAGTTTCCTCATGTGTGGTGCTGGGGAAGTTGAGCAGATGGTCTCTGCTCTTTCTAAATTGAGTCCTTTTGAAGATAGTCTCCGCTTTTGAAAATATTTGTTTGGGTGCCCAGCTGGACCAGGTCATGCATTTTATGAAATTATTATTCCGCTCTTGAAGACAGGAATATTTGAGGGCTTTGAAAGCTGGTCCAGCAGGAAGTTTTTTTCTGGTCTGTGTGGTTTCCTTCCTCTCAGGAGGGACCAGGCCTAAACCCACCATCTTCCCAGTCCATCCATCCCCTTTGTAGTCTCCTGAAATGAATGACTGAGGTGTTTCCTCCTTAGAAAATCGCATACAGTAAATGTGCCAAGGTAGGCTCCTTTATTCAGAAATTTGCAGTTTGGGAATAAAGGCTGGTGGCGTTTGTTTGCAAACTTGAATTTTGTGAATATAAAATAGCATCATATAAAAATCAAAGTATTACGTTATATGCAAATTTTGAAGGCAGAAACCAAAAAAGTAAAAGAAATTGATCAAAATTTGCATAATTTCAAAGGTGATAGGCCGGGTTGTTTGTCAAGGGTGTTTATGGAATCGCCAGTGACAGCCCCACTCTAGCTGGTGATAGGAAGGCCTTCCGTGTTAAACCCGTATCACGCTCCATGCTGTCACTCAAGGGCATTAAGGTTTTTGCTAATGTGGGCTGTTATTTAATGTGCACTTAAATCAAACCATCTTTTTAAAGACTTCAGGCAGGTCTTCTCCACGAGGTTTGTCAATGGTGGTACCAGCGATAGTGGCAACGCCTCTTTCCCCCATCAATAACTTTGTAACAGAAGTGCTGAAACACTAGGAAGAAGACACAGGGATGGGTGGGATGCATCATGCTGTTGATTTCGGGGAAGAAGCACAGAGCACACTTCCAAATATAAGATTTATCCTAGAGAGGCCCTAGAGCAGAGTGGTGCGGAGTGCAGACTCGAGCTAGCTGTGCGAGCTGCCACTTACTGGCTTTGCAGCCTTGGGTAAGCTACCTAGTCTCTCTGGGCCTCAATTTCCCCATCTGCACAATGGGGCAAATGTTAGTATCTACCTCAGAGGTGGTGTGGCACACAGTAAACAAAAAAACAGATCTCTGTGCCCTGCCCCAGCGATTCTGATCCAGTGCCTTTCAGCTAGGGCATTTGCACTGAACAAGCTCCCTGGTGATGCGGATACTGCTGGTCATTGGGTGACACTCTGAATAGCTTTTGTTCATGCAAACGCACAGACTAGAAAATAAAGGACATGCTGTTTTGGAACCTGAAATTTTTCTCCCATTTGATACATTGTGAATATTTCCCCTTTCATTATTTATTCTAACAATATGATTTTATTAAAGCTGCACTGTATCGCATTATTAGACATTTAAGTCGTTTCTTTCCTTTTTCGCTATCATAAATCATGCATAAACTATTCTTACACATATTCTTATATGTTTTGTGTCCTTGTCTGATTACCTCCTTGCAGTAATTCCTGCAAGGGGAATTACCAGATTCACGGGTATGTACGTGTTCAAGCCTTTTGTCACACACTGCCCACACATTCTTCAGACCGGAAGTGGCAAAAATATATCTTCTTACAAGTAGTCTATGAGAGTAGACAGTGATTTTCTGAACGTAAGGCAATGAGAAAGAACTGTCATTGACTCTCTGAAGCTTCTGTGTATTTGGACTTTGGTGGGAGTTGGCAGGAAGAAGATGGATTTATAGAGAAGACAAAGACATGTCAAGAAAAACTAGAGGAGAAGCAAGAGGGCTGAATTTTTAAAATTTAATTTACTTTTTATATGACACATTCTTATTAGTTATCTATTTTATACATATTAGTGTATATACGTCAATCCCAATCTCCCAGTTCATCACACCACCACCACCACGTTCCCCCCTTGGTGCCCATATTTTTGTTCTCCACGTCTGTGTCTCTATTTCTGCCTTGCAAATGGGTTCATCTGTACCATTTTTCTAGATTCCACATATATGCATTAATATATGATATTTGTTTTTCTCTTTCTGACTTACTTCACTCTGTATGACAGTCTCTAGGTCCATCCACATCTCTACAAATGACCCAGTTTTGTTCCTTTTTATGGCTGAGTAATATTCCCTTGTATATATGTACCACATCTTCTTTATCCATTCGTCTGTTGATAGGCATTTAGTTCGATTCCATGACCTGGCTATTGTAAATAGTGCTGCAGTGAACACTGTGGTACATGACTCTTTTTGAAATGTGGTTTTCTCTGGGTATATGCCCAGTAGTGGGATTGCTGGGTCATATGGTAATTCTATTTTTATTTTTTTAAGGAACCTCCATACTGTCCTCCATAGTGGCTGTATCAGTTTACATTCCCACCAACAGTGCAGGAGGGTTCCCTTTTCTCCACACCCTCTCCAGCGTTTGTTGTTTGTAGATTTTCTGATAACGGCCATTCTGACCGGTGTGAGGTGATACCTCATTGTAGTTTTGATTTGCATTTCTCTAATAATAAGTGATGTTGAGCAGCTTTTCATGTGCCTCCTGGCCATCTGTATGTCTTCTTTGGAGAAATGTCTACTTAGGTCTTTTGCCCATTTTTTGATTGAGTTGTTTGTTTTTTTAATATTGAGCTGCATGAGCTATTTATATATTTTGGAGATTAATCCTTTGTCCGTTGATTCATTTGCAAATGTTTTCTCCCATTCTGAGGGTTGTCTTTTCATCTTGTTTATAGTTTCCTCTGCTGTGCAAAAGCTTTTAAGTTTCACTAGGTCCCATTTGTTTATTTTTGTTTTTATTTCCATTACTCTAGGAGGTGGGTCAAAAAGATCTTGTTGTGATTTATGTCAAAGAGTGTTCTTCCTATGTTTTCCTCTTAAGAGTTTTATAGTGTCTGGTCTTACACTTAGGTCTTTAATCCATTTTGAGATTATTTTTGTGTATGGTGTTAGGGAGTGTTCTAATTTCTTTCATTTAAATGTAGCTGTCCAGTTTTCCCAGCACCACTTATTGAAGAGACTGTCTTTTCTCCATTGTATATCCTTGCCTCCTTTATCATAGATTAGTTGACCATAGGTGTGTGGGTTTATCTCTGGGCTTTCTATCCTGTACCATTGATCTATATTTCTCTTTTTGTGCTAGTACCATATTGTCTTGATTATTGTAGCTTTTTAGTATACTCTGAAGTCAGGGAGTCTGATTCCTCCAGCTCCGTTTTTTTGTTTGTTTGTTTTTTTTTTGCGGTACGTGGGCCTCTCACTTTTGTGGCCTCTCCCGTTGTGGAGCACAGGCTCCGGACGCGCAGGCTTAGTGGCCATGGCTCATGGGCCCAGCCGCTCCGCGGCATGTGGGATTTTTCCAGACCAGGGCATGAACCCATGTCCCCTGCATTGGCAGGCGGACTCTCAACCACTGCGCCACCAGGGAAGCCCCTCCAGCTCGGTTTTTTTTCCTTCAAAATTGCTTTGGCTATTCAGGCTTTTGTGTCTCTGTACAAATTTTAAGATTTTTTGTTCTCGTTCCGTAAAATATGCTGTTGATAATTTGATAGGGGTTGCATTAAATCTGTAGATTGCTTTGGGTAGTATAGTCATTTTCACAGTATTGATTCTTCCAATCCAAGAACATGGTATATCTCTCCATCTATTTGTGTCATCTTTGATTTCTTTCATCAATGTCTTATAGTTTTCTGCATACAGGTCTTTTACCTCCTTAGGTAGGTTTACTCCTAGGTATTTTATTCTTTTTGTTGCAGTGGTGAATGGGATTGTTGCCTTAATCTTTCTTTCTGATCTTTTGTCGTTATTGTATAGGAATGCAGGAGACTTCTGTGCTTTATTTAGTATCCTGCAGCTTTACCAAATTCATTGATTAGCTCTAGTAGTTTTCTGGTGGCATCTTTAGGATTCTCCATGTATAGTATCATGTCATCTGCAAACAGCAACAGTTTTACTTCTTCTTTTCCAATTTGAATTCCTTTTATTTCTTTTTCTTCTCTGATTGCAATGGCTAGGACTTCCAAAACTATGTTGAATAAGACTGGTGAGAGTGGACATCCTTGTCTTGTTCCTGACCTTGGAGGAAATGCTTTCACCTTTCACCATTGAGAATGATGTTTGCTGTGGTCTTGTCGTATTTGGCCTTTATTATGTTGAGGTAGGTTCCCTCTGTCCCCACTTTCTGGAGGGTTTTTATCATAAATGGATGTTGAATTTTGTCAAAAGCTTTTTCTGCATCTATTGAGATGATCATATGGTTTTTATTCTTCAGTTTGTTAATATGGTGTATCACATTGATTGATTTGCATATATTGGAGAATCTTTGCATCCCTGGGATAAATCCCACTTGATCATGATGTATGATCCTTTTAATGTGTTGTTGGATTCTGTGTGCTAGTATTTTGCTGAGGATTTTTGCATCTATATTCATCAGTGATGTTGTTCTGTAATTTTATTTTTTGTAGTATCTTTGTCTGGTTTTGGTATCCGGGTGATGGTGGCCTCATAGAATGAGTTTGGGAGTGTTCCTTCCTCTGTAATTTTTTGGAAGAGTTTGAGAAGGATGGGTGTTAGCTCTTCTCTAAATGTTTGCTAGAATTCGCCTGTGAAGCCATCTGGTCCTGGACTTTTGTTTGTTGGAAGATTTTTAATCACATTTTCAATTTCATTACTTGTGATTGGTCTGTTCGTATTTTCTATTTCATCATGGTTCAGTCTTGGAAGGTTATACCTTTCTAAGAATTTGTCCATTTCTTCCAGGTTGTCCATTTTATTGGCATAGAGTTGCTTGTAGTAGTCTCTTATGATGCTTTGTATGTCTGCAGTGTCTATTGTAACTTCTCCTTTTTCATTTCTAATTTTACTGAGTTGAGTCTTCTCCCTTTTTTTCGTGATGAGGCTGGCTAATGGTTTATCAATTTTGTTTATCTTCCCAAAGAACCAGCTTTTAGTTTTATTGATCTTTGCTACTGTTTTCTTTGTTTCTGTTTCATTTATTTCTGCTCTGCTCTTTATGATTTCTTTCCTTCTGCTAACTTTGGGTTTTGTTTGTTCTTCTTTCTCTAGGTCCTTTAGGTGTAAGGTTAGATTGTTTATTTGAGATTTTTTTTGTTTCTTGAGATAGGATTTTATTGCTGTAAACTTCCCTCTTCGAACTGCTTTTGCTGTATCCCATAGGTTTTGGATTGTCGTGTTTTCATTGTCATTTGTCTCCAGGTATTTTTTGATTTCCTCTTTGATTTCTTCAGTGATCTTTTGGATATTTAGTAACGTATTGTTTAGCTCCCATGTGTTTGTGTTTTTTACGTTTTTTCCCCCTGTAATTGATTTCTAATCTCATAGCATTGTGGTTGGAAAAGATGCTTAATATGATTTCAGTTTTCTTAAATTTACTGAGGCTTGATTTGTGACCCAAGATATGATCTATCCTGGAGAATTTTCCATGTGCACTTGAGAAGAAAGTGTAATTTGCTGTATTTGGATGGAATGTCCTATAAATATCAATTAAATCTGTCTGGTCTGTTGTGTCATTTAAAGCTTGTGTTTCCTTATTAATGTCCTGTCTGGATGATGTGTCCATTGGTGTTAAAGTCCCCCACTGTTACTGTGTTACTGCCGACTTCCTCTTTTATAGTTGTTGGCATTTGCCTTATGTATTGAGGTGCTCCTGTGTTGGGTGCATGTATATTTATAATTGTTATATCTGCTTCTTGGATTGATTCCTTGATCATTATGTAGCATCCTTCCTTGTCTCTTGTAACATTCTTTATTTTAAAGTCTATTTTATCTGATATGAGTATTGCTACTCCAGCTTTCTTTTGATTTCCATTTGCATGGAATATCTTTTTCCATCCCCTCACTTTCAGTCTGAATGTGTCCCTAGGTCTGAAGTGGGTCTCTTGTAGACAGCATATATATGGGTCTTGTTTTTGTATCCATTCAGCGAGCCTGTGTCTTTTGGTTGGAGCATTTAATCCATTCATATTTAAGGTAATTATTGATATGTATGTTCCTATTACCATTTTCTTAATTGTTTTTGTAGGTCCTTTTCTTCTCTTGTGTTTCCCACTTAGAGAAGTTCCTTTAGCATTTGTTGTAGAGCTGGTTTGGTGGTGCTGAATTCTCTTAGCTTTTGCTTGTCTGTAAAGCTTTTGATTTCTCCGTCAAATCTGAGTGAGATCCTTGCTAGGTAGAGTAATCCTGGTTGTAGGTTCTTCCCTTTCATCCCTTTAAATATATTGTGCCACTCCCTTCTGGCCTGTAGAGTTTCTGTTGAGAAATCAGCTGTTTACCTTATGGGAGTTCCCTTGTATGTTATTTGTTGTTTTTTCCTTTTTGCTTTTAATAATTTTTCTTTGTCTTTAATTTTTGTCAGTTTGATTACTGTGTGTGTCAGCATGTTTCTCCTTGGGTTTATCCTACCTAGGACTCTCTGCACTTCCTGTATTTGGGTGGCTATTTCCTTTCCCATGTCAGGGAAGTTTTTGACTGTAATCTCTTCAAATATTTTGTCGGGTCCTTTCTCTCTCTCTTCTCCTTCTGGGACCCCTATAATCTGAATGTTGGTGCATGTAATGTTATCCCAGAGGTCTGTCATTTCTTTTCATTCCTTTTTGTTTATTCTGTTCTCCTGCAGCGAATTCCACCGTTCTGTCTTCCAGGTCAATTATCTGTTCTTCTGCCTCAGTTATTCCATTATTGATTGCTTCTAGTGTATTTTTCATCTCATTTATTGTATTGTTCATCTCTGTGTGTTTGTTCTTTAATTCTTCTAGGTGTTTGTTCTTTAATTCTTCTAGGTCTTTATTAAACATTTCTTGCATCTTCTCGATCTTTGCCCCCATTCTTTTTCTAAGGTCCTGGATCATCTTCACTATCATTATTCTGAATTCTTTTTCTGGAAAGTTGCCTATCTCCACTTCATTTAGTTGTTTTTGTGGGGTTTTATCTTTTTCCTTCATCTGGTACATAGCCCTCTGCCTTTTCATCTTGTCTATCTTTCTGTGAATGTGGTTTTCGTTCCACAGGCTGTAGGATTGTAGTTCTTCTTACTTCTGCTCTCTGCCCTCTGGTGGATGAGGCTATCTAAGAGGCTTGATGGGAGGGACTGGTGGTGGGTAGAGCTGACTGTTGCTCTGATGGGCAGAGCTCAGTAAAACTTTGATCCACTTGACTGTTGATGGGCGGGGCTGGGTTCCCTCCCTGTTGGTTGTTTTGCCTGAGGCAACCCAACGCTGGAGCCTACCTGGGCTCTTTGGTGGGGCCAATGACAGACTCTGGGAGGGCTCACGCCAAGGAGTAGTTCCCAGAACTTCTGCTGCCAGTGTCCTTGTCCCCACCGTGAGCCACAGCCATCCCCTGCCTCTGCAGGAGACCCTCCAACACTAGCAGGTAGGTCTGGTTCAGTCTCCCCTGGGGTCACTGCTCCTTCCCCTGGGTCCTGATGCACACACTACTTTGTGTGTGCCCTGCAAGAGTGGAGTCTCTGTTTCCCCCAGTCCTGTCGAAGTCCTGCAATCAAATCCCAATAGCCTTCAAAGTCTGGTTCTCTAAGAATTCCTCCTCTGGTTGCTGGACCCCCAGGTTGGGAAGCCTGATGTGGGGCTCAGAACCTTCACTCCAGTGGGTGGACTTCTGTGGTATAAGTGTTCTCCAGTCTGTGGGTCACCCACCCAGCGGTTATGGGATTCGATTTTATTGTGATTGCGCCCCTCCTACCATCTCATCGTGGCTTCTCCTTTGTCTTTGAATGTGGAGTATCTTTTCTGGTGAGTTCCAGCGTCTTCCTGTCGATGATTGTTCAGCAGTTAGTTGTGATTCCGGTGCTGTCACAAGAGGGAGTGAGAGCACGTCCTTCTACTCCGCCATCTTGAACCAATCCAAAAGAGGGCTGAATTGTGGCTTGATTTCAGGGTAGTTTCAGGAGTCAGACTTGAATTAATTTAATTATAGTGTAATATCTAATTGCTGTAGGTAATTTTATGCAAAGAGGAATAAACAATGCTTTGTTTTTATTGATCGTATATGGTGTGTGTGATTCTTGACTAGAGTATTGGGAGCCCCCTGGATTGGGAGTTTTGGTTTAATAAAGTCTAGTCTGCACCCCATCCTATGTGGGCAGCTCTAGCCCTGGACCAAGTGGCTGAGACTCTTCTAGAGGGACTCGAGGGAGGGTGGCTGCATCTGGGGAAGTGCAGCAGTCACGAGCAGAAAGCCTGCTCAGCGTAGATGTGATGCACTGGGGACAGGAACGAGAGGAGTGGAGACCAAGGTGGGGTGTGCGTGGAACGTACTGGGGCACCTCCGTGGTCTGTCTGGCCCTGATGGTGGGGCCAGAGTTCCACAGCCTTGGGTCAGAAGCCCCTGTGCTGTGGGGAGTGACAGACCAGCCGAACTCTTCTGTATTATCAGAATGTTAGAACCAGGAAGGGATCTCAAGGGTTATCTGGTCCAGCCTTCTCTTTGTACCGATAAGGAAGTTAAATAATTTATTATTTTCAATTAAGCGTCACCTCATAAGCTTCTAAAATCAGATAGTCAGCCTTGGAACAGAATTGGCTGGTTTTTTTCTCCTTGTTCTGGGAGAGCCAGGGTTTTGAGAATTGAAGTGGCCGAATGGTGGACGAGAAAGCAGACAGCAGGGGGTGACCCTATTGCTCAGCCCTGGGACACTGAATTGATTTCATGTCAAAGCTGCACCGTCCCTGAGTCACAGGAACTTCCCTTGTGTCTCTCGTCATGTCTGCACACGTCTGTACGGTCCCCAAAGGCTTCAAAGTAACCTTGGACGTAGGGGAGCTGTCTTATGCCAGTGCCGTGTTTTCTAGAATTTACACACACTAGTTTTCTTAGAGCAATTCCCCCAAAATAGTTTTCTTCTTTTCCTTTTAGTAAAGAAACACATGTGACAAATACTTCTTTTAAAAAGCAACAGCTGCTCTGAACACAACTGTGAGACTTCTGCCACTGGGTGACACTGTTAGACCACAGAACACTCTTCAACGGGTACAATCAAGGATCCCTGAACTTCAGATCTCATCACGCTGCTTCACCTAGGAGAGAGAGACTCTGAACCACTTAATGGTCATCTATCAAATGTTATTTGATAAGTGTAATTTATCAGCCTATGGCAATTTTAAGGCTAATGAGTTTAAGGTAATCTATTATTTAAAAAATCTGTTAATTGGACAGCATTTCAGTTGCTTAGAGGTTTGTGCAGATTGATGGGCCGCATGTTAATGAAGTGCTAATTACTTCACGGGAATATTTATGCAAGCCAGCGCACTCAGATTTACTTCCCAGCAGACAACAATCTGAGTTATCTTTCTGGGGCAAAAGACTCCTAGCTCGTACGCAGCAATTCACGTTATGGGCTTTGAGTGAGGGTTTCGGGGAGTCATCTTGTGCAAGAGGGAGCATCATCTGCTGGGCTAGAAAAATGGGCATTTGGTTCCCTGGACTGATCTGTATCAGGAGAACCAGGATCTTTTGTCTCTCACTCATTCTGTGCTTTTTGAAGATCAAGTGAGGACAGAGTCTGTTCAAAGCATGAGGTGCCCTCTCTCCCCCTCCCCTGTTTCTGGCCCCTTCTGTAAGCCTGAGCTCTGCACCTCACTTGTCAACAGGTCAAATTGAGTTCAACAGTACGCGGAAGGCTCATAGTGGTGTTTCTGGGGATAAGAAATGAGGAAGAGTCAGGCCTTTCCTTTGCAACTTTAATGTGAGGGATAAGCAAACTTGTAGTTTTCATACAGGCAGCCATGAGCATCCTTAGAGAAGTGTTAACGGCGTCCTGTTGGGACAGAAAGGAGGGAAACTGCAAGAGGAATCAGGAAAAGCTTCCCGGGATGAGCTCCTTCGTTTGGATTCTCTGTTGCTTCAGCATCTGCCCCCTTTATTCGGTGCAGTTCTGCCGGGTGCCCACGGGGTGGCGCGCAGCCCAGTGCTGGGAACGCAGGAGGGAGTAAAGCCAGATGTACCGCTGGCCCCTGGAGCTCAGCCGTAGGCACAGGGCGTCGGTGGCCCCAGCTTCCTGCTGGTTCTTCTTCGTCAGCTGCTTACAGTGTGGCTAATTCCGCTTTGGATGGCATAAGTGCGAGGCGTTGTGCTCCAGGTGGGGGGATGACTTAAGTCAGTCGGGGGTCTTTTCCTTTCTGAAGGGACGCACATCGGTCCTTCAAGGGGGACCACTTGGAGATGCATGAAGAACTGACTCGTAAGTGTCAAGTTCACACGGGAAGGGAGTACCGCGTGAAATTGTTCTCAGCACTGCAGACAAGGGGGAGATGGCCTGGGGGAGTGGCCGTGGGGAGATTCAGGAGAGGGAAGCACCCCACCGAGATATGGCTCACAGAGAGGGAGGGCCGAGGGCATTGGGGACCCAGAGAAGGATCTAGGCTGGGCCTGATCCTGAGAACTCTTGGCGCCAAGAGATCAGGCTGGAAGAGGGCACCTGGGCCTCCGGTGCAGGGAAGCCCAGGAGAGAGGGTTGTCCAAGGGGCTGGCTTTCAGATCAAGAAGGAGATGGACAGCAGCTTTGAATTCCAGGGAGAGGCTGGGGAGAATTTACCCCAGGAAGCCAGGAGCACCCCATATTCGTGGACTGGGAGGTTTTCTGCGCTCTCTTTCTGCTAGGCATCCAGTGGTGGCTTTTTGTCCCTAGTGCCTTACAGGTCACAGACAGCCCCTGTGGACAGGCCTGGGGGCCAGAGCACAGGACCTTGGAGCTGAAAGAACATCTGCCCCCCAGGTAGCAGTTGGGAAGCAGGAGGTTTGCTAAGGTCCTTCCAGGTTGAAATCCCTGTCGATTCGTACTCAGGCCCAGGTGTTTCCTTGGGGAGAAGCCCGAGTGCATCTGCTCAGATGAGAAGCCGCCCTGTGCTGTTGTCCTGCGGGAACGTGAGCGACACAGCAGGCCCTGCCGCTCCCCGTGCGGAGGTGGTGGCCCTCCTGCAGCTGTGCTGGGGTCCCCCTGCCGGTGAGGGCCCCGCCGGCTGGCCCTTCTCCTTCCTTCAGGCGTGCTCACTGCTTGCAGAGTTAGTGCTGTCGTCTACCAGGGAATTCTAGAATCTTCTCTGGAGGCAGAGGGAGGGAGTGTAGAGAATCCGTGTCTCATCTGAAATTCTGGGACTTGTTTAGTTATCAGAGTGAAACATCACCTGGATCAGCTGCCTGCCAGGACGGAGGGATGTCATCGTTGGCTGAGAACCCTTGAAGGATTTTATTCACCTCTTTCACCATTTTCCCTTCCTCCCTCCACCAAGCAGCTCAGGGAATTTTTATCCGTTTTATATTAGTTTTGTTCTACCTAGAGACTTTTCTTCTTTTTTTTTGGCTGTACCGCGCGGCTCGCGGAACTTCCCTGACCGGCGATCAAACCCGCGCCCCCTGCAGTGGAAGCACGAAGTCTTAACCGCTGGACCACCAGGGAAGCCATAGAGACTTTTTTTTTCTCACACCCCCAGAGTGGTTTTTGTTTTTATTTTCTCTGTATAGTTTGTCTTCCCAGTTTTCCAAGGTAGCTTGAATATCCACCTTTCTAGTAAAACCAGATTATTCAAGAACTGCTTTTGCTTTTAACTTTTACTTAGGCTTTGAGCATGACCTCATTAGGCAACATAGCAAACTCCTTTTCTTTTTTCTTTCTTTTTAAAATTTTTTTAGCAAAGCGTTAGACTTTGGGGAGCTAGAAGGCAGAAGGAATTCAGTCACAGGGTTAATTTGCTGGTTTCCATGGAAAGCAACCGATACTTGCATCTGCTGACTGTCAGCATCACCTTCTTCTGATCAGGCACCGGCAGGATCTTGGGCGCCCAACTTAGGTATAAGTGTTCTCTGAGGTCCTGACATTCCGGGCATTTACTTTCAGGTTACCCCTTGTATGTGTTTGAGTAATTTTGTGTTAGATTATATTGAAAAATGCACTGTTAATGGTGTAGAAACTTGATTAGAAACGTGCAGGAGCAATACACTTTACTTATAGTACCAGTGCAGTGCAGTGCAGAAGTGTAAAGTATTGTGCTTTGGGGGGACACTTTTGCTGTCTGTCTTCCACCCATTGCTTCTCTCCCCACCCCTTTCCCACAGGGTTTGACTGAACCTTGTGCAAAACGTGCCTCTAAAGAGATCTGGCCTGTTTTCTGTTTTGTTTTTTTTGTAGAGTTGTCTGCCATTGGGTCATGAGTTCAGATTCCACGCGGGCCATGGGAGGTTAAGTAAATCGTGACCACTAATAAGAGTGACTTGATGTTTGAACAGTTAGACTCTTTATATTGGACTAACTTATGTTTTTATAGATCCCTCACGTTTGTATGATAGCTCTGTACGCAGCGTAGTCATTTACAACAGATTACTGAGAAATCAGGGCAACATAGCCAGTCAGCTGTAAAGATAAGAAGACTGAAGCCCAGAGACTGGGAAATGGTCAGGGTTTTCACGGCATCCCAGCCTTGGGCTGCGGGCTCCTCTCTGTGCTTTGGCTGTGCCGTCAGGGATTTTGTTTTCTCCCCTCCACTTCGTCCCTCCCTGACTCTCTCTCTCTCTCTCTCTCTCTCCCATCTAAGTCCAAATTGGAAAAATGAGCAGAGGCCAAGATGGGGTTCACCATTAAACTTGGTCTAAAATAGTATACTTGTAGTGCGTGGTCATCCATTTTTCACTGTGATAGGACATTGATTCATGGAGGGTTAGATTAATGAGTTAATTTGTTGGAACTACTTAACTGTCCAGGTTATTGAACATCTGCCACATGGGCTGGTACGACGTATGGTGAATGTTTTCCTTAAGTTTTTTTTAATGCTTGGGACAGTTCTGCCAACGTGGGTGCACGAGCCCTGATTTACAGGTGAGGAAATCAAGACACAGGTTAAGTCATTTGTACAAAATCACATAACTGGTAAGTGGCATAACCAGGCTTCTCATCCAGGATGGGTGGTCTTCAAACCTGGTGGTATTACTTCTCATGGACTGAACAGGGTTTCAAATGGATGAAATAACAAAACTGTAATCATATAGCAGCAACTGAATGATCCCTAGATTGTAAGTTTAATAGCTATTTAATATGTACGGTATTTATTGAGGGATAATATGCATACAGAGCAGGGCATGAGCCCCAAAAGTGAACTGATGGGTGAATTTTCATAGTGAATGTGCCTGTGTAACCAGAACCTGTATCGGAAAACAGAACCTTACCGGCACCCCAGAAGCCCCCTTTCTCCCCACCCACTGCCTCTCTGCTCCCAAGGTAACCGTTATCCTGACATCTGACACCAGAGGCTGGGTTTGCCTGTTTTGAACATCAGACCCGTGGAATGATCCAGGAGGGACTCCCGTGTGTCTGGCTTCTTCTGCTGACGTTGTATTTGTGAGGTTCGGTCATGCTGCTGTTGTTGTTCTCATTGCTGTGTATTCTTCCATTATATCCTCACACCACCATCTACTTCTCCATCCGACGGTTAATGGACATTTGGGTTGCCTCCAGTTTGGGGCTGTTATGAATATCGCTACTCTGAGCATCCTTCTAAAAACATTTATATGTTTTAAAGAAACTGTGTCCCTCTCGCAACCTTTCCCCGCAGTAATGTGACTTTCTGCAAGATGTTTTCTGGTTGGGGTTATAAAGCTATGATGTTATAAAGCTTCTAAAAGCTTTCTGAGAGAGGAAGTCATCCTGTTAAAGCGAAACCTGTTGTCTCCTCTCCTGCCTCCCCCTGCCCCACCATTATCACGGCCCAGAAGAGTGGGATGCTTGAGGGCATACCCGTGGAATCAGACAGACTCTAGTTCAAATCCTGGTCCTGCCCTTTCGTAGCTGTGTAACCTGGGGCAGCAGTAACAGGGTTATTTTTACTAGTCGTTATTTGTTGCCCATGACAGCACTCATCGCAGGTGACACTTACTGGACGCTTACTATTCCAGGCCCTGCATTGGGTGTGCCTTTCTCATTTATTCTTCGTAACCCTATAAGATAATCTTTCCCTGGCTGCTGCTGCTTCTTCCTCTTCCACTTCTTCTACCTCTTCTTCTTCTTTTTAAACTGGTGAGAAAACTTGGCCCAAAGTCACACTTACAGTAAATGAGAGAACTGGAATTTAGACCCAGTTGGTGTGACCTGGAGCCCGTGGCCTTGAAGCTGTCTGAGCCTATAGGGAATTTGGAGACTTCATGGAGAATAAAACCTCCTGCCTCATTGGGCCGTCATGAGGCTGAAATGATGGGGAGAAGCTTGTGGACAACATCGAGGGAAGATGCACAGTGACCCACA
Source organism: Aethalodelphis obliquidens (assembly GCF_003676395.1). Lineage (NCBI taxonomy): Eukaryota > Metazoa > Chordata > Mammalia > Artiodactyla > Delphinidae > Aethalodelphis > Aethalodelphis obliquidens. The sequence goes on along the minus strand of NW_020837967.1, from coordinate 19,707,485 downwards.
ATGGATTCCTTTTGTGGCATCTCTCTGATGCTTTTTCAGGGTGAGGTGCGGGTGTCATCCTGGAAATGGACGCCTCGTGATTTGCGGAGCTGTCGCCACCTACTGGTTGGTCCTGCCTCACCCTGACCAGCTTATCTTTAACCTTGGCACGCGTTCTGTCTTCCCGAGGTTTTTCTTGACTTCTTTCCCATCTTCTAAATATAAAATATGTGCCTTATTTTTTTTTTGTAAAAAAACATTTTGGGGGGATGCAAAAACCAATGAGAATACTAGTTTGGTATTTTCCCAAGCGCGTCAGTGTTTGGCATGTGTACAGCAGCATCTTTGTGGCCAGTTTATTGCGGGTCTGAAGTTCTAGCAGCAGTGGGCCGGGTAGAGCTGGAAAAATCACATTTATGAGCTCTTGTGGATGGCTGTGGTTTGGTGTCATTTGTCAGCCTTAGTTTATTAGGTTTGTGGCCACAGAGGTCATCTGGGCACTTGTCTGATGCCTTTGGGTACCAGATGCTGCCACTGTCTCCTGGCAACGAGACTGAATCCTTAGGTTCACCCCAGGCTTAGGAGTTTGTCAGTGGAGCCCTGGGCTGTTTGGGAGAAATTCCCATTTTAACTCACTCTCTGCTCTCTCAAGGCCTTTCTCCTCACAGCCAGCCAGCCTCCCTTCTGGGAACAGTGGCTATTGCAGGAGATTCCCGTGGGTCCAGAGACAGCCGTTCCCCTTCCAGGTTGACCCAGGCCTGGACTTGGCTGGCCTGCGATCTTAAATGACTTGGGTTTTTCAGGGTATCGTGAGAGGGTTGCTAGAATCTCTTAGAGACAGCCTGGGAAACAAATGCTCTTAAAAACTGCCTTGGAATTACTTTGCACTTTCCAGAAGAAGTCGCAGCAGTTGAGATGTTTAATTGTTTAGCTTCGCTTGGTTCTAGTACAGCTGTAACCTGCATGCACCGACAGGCTTCAGGTATTGTCTTCTTCCTTTTTATTTTTTTCATTGCTTAAAAAAATATTTATTTGTTTATTTATTTGGTTGCACCGGGTCTTAGTTGTGGCACGTAGTCTCCTTAGTTGTGGCATGCAAACTCTTAGTTGTGGCATGCATGTGAGATCTAGTTCCCTGATGAGGGATCAAACCCGGGCCCCCTGCATTGGGAGCTTGGAGTCTCAGCCACCGTGCCACCAGGGAAGTCCCAGTATTGTTTTCTAAAGGATTCATTTATTAGCACTTCTAGGTAGAATTAGATTTTAAATATTAAGGGAAACATGGAATTTAGCATAATCTGTAAATTCTGATTTTTCATCTCAAAGGATTAGGTTTTAAATTTTATCTTTGTGGGAATTCCTGGTGGTCCAGTGGTTAAGACTCTGCGCTGTCACTGTTGAGGGCCCGGGTTCAATCCCTGGTCAGAAAACTAAGATCCCATAAGCCCTGAGGCCAAAATACAAAAAAAATATATCTTTGTGATGTAACAATATGTAAGTGAACTACTGGAGCCAGGAATAGACTGATGGGAAACTCAGATGCAGTGAAATGTTTGTTTTATTAGTCGAGCTGTGGAATTTTTCTGTGGGGATGGTTATTCGCCTCTGGAAAGCAATCAACACAAAATACCCAGGACAGGCAGAGGCTTGGGCCCAGAGTTAACCTTTGAAAGAGGAAAAAAATGCAAAAGCAAGGACTCAGAAGGCATCTGTAAGGATGGGATTTCCTTACTCTCTGGGATAGTAGAGTTTAGTGATGATTTCCGTTTCTTGATTCTCAGGAATTAAAGGCAGAATTTTCATCAGGTTGCATTTTTCAGTGCATAGCATTAGTATATGTCTAAAATGCAAATCTGTGTTGTTATTCAATGGCTTAAAATCTTTCAGTGAATCCCCTCCACTTCAGAACAGCATCAGAGATCCTCACTAGCAGCCTTGTTTCCTTGATACACACCCTGCACTGTAGCCTGAGCCATTCAGAACTCCATGTGTGTGTGATAGACTTTTTACACTTTGCAGAAGGTTCTTAATGTTTGTAGCCTGAGTGGGTCTTAGAACCACTGAATGTTACCGGCGAGAACGTGAAGGGGGCTTCGTGGCCCTTTCCCCACGCTGGTTGAGAAGAAGGGCAAACTGGAGAGAAAGGAGAGGGAAAATGTTTGTGCCTTTGTTTCAGTGCCTGTGGGTCACCTAGTTGAACTCGTATGTTTTCGGAGAACTCTTATGCTTTAAAGGCCTTGAGAGGTAGAGCTTTGTATATACAGGGTTTCCCAGACCTCTGAATAAAATGTGGAATGTTGTTAGTCACATAGCTTGACTAATAATAGTTTCCATTTATTGAATCTGGCATCATAGACATGCCAGAGATTATACTGAATACTTATATCCACATTATAGCCTGTTCTCTTTTTTTTTAAGTGTTATTTTTTTTTTTGTACAAAATGTGTTAGTTTACTAACTCTACTTTTGTCGTACATTGGCAACCTCTTTAATATCTAGAGACTAGATATTATAAAATTGGGACCCATTGGTCCAGTATATACAAAATATATACAGTAAAGTTAAACAAAATGCATGTAACATATAGAGCAATGGATAAGTTGAAATGTTCTAGTACCTGCTAGCAAAACATCTTTTGCAATCTTCCCTCCCACCTCCCTAAACCCAATGAACAAGCACAGAGTATACTGTTCAGAGAGGAGGTTTAACAATTCCATTTCCAAAGACAGTATTTCCCATCAGTTTTTAAAAGCTATTTACAAGCAGCATTATTCTACTAAAACTACTTTTAAATACATCAAGCACTTCTAAACATCTAGAAAGAATAGATATTTCATATAAGAACTTACTTGTCCACTATGTACACAGCACTGTTAAATAAAATTGCACACATGTAACAATGGTTATAATCTGAGGTATCTTCTAAATATGACCATTTTGGCCTGAACCATTTCCTCCCTCACTTCCTTCTCTCCACCACCAATCCAGTGGACAAGTACATGCATATGTAATGCTTAGAGGTGGTTGAACAAATTCATATCCAAAAGTCATTTACAGAGGACAAGCTTTCCTATGAATTTCAATAAAGTATACAAAATGTGCTAATTTTACTACTTTGTCATACACTGGCAACCCCTTTAACATCTAGAGACTAGATGTTGCAAAACTAGGACTCAATTTGTCCATTATATACACTATATACACAGCAAAACAAAATGAACATACAAAAAATGGTTTTGTCTGAAAATGTCCAGGTATGAACACACTAGCATATTACCTTTTGCAATTCTTTCCCTCCCTCCTCCAAACCACTGAACAAGTATAGACAATAGTATACTGCTCAGAGAGGTGGTTTTAACATTTAACATTCCCAAAGACAGTACTTCCTGTGAATTTTAGCAAAAAGTTATTTACAAAGTGATATTTTACTACATCTACATTTAACATACGTTGGGCACTTCTAAACATCTAGATGGACTAGATGTTTCAAATAAGGACTTAATTTGTCCACTATATACAGAGCAGTATTGAAAGAACTGCACACATGTAACAGTTGTAATCTGAAAGTGTCTTCAAAATACCAGCATTCTAGCCATTCTAAGACCAACCCCCTTCTCTCTCTCTCCCCTCCACCAACCCAGAGGGCTATCACGCTCAAATTTTCAGAAGACAATCTTTCCTAGAAATTTTAACACAAAATGTACAAAATGTATTATTTACTAACTCTATTTTTGTCATACACTGGCAACCTCTTTAACATCTAGAAAGACTAGATGTTGTAAATTAGGACTCATTTGTCCATTATATACACTATATACACATAAAAGTGAAACAAAATGCGGGAACATAAAAAAGACAATGGTTAATCTTGCCTCACTATAAACACACTGGCACAGAGCTCTTTGCACTTCCTTCTCCTCCCTGCAACCTTGCACCAGTGCACAAACAAGCACAGTGCATACTGCGTACTGTTCAAAAAGGTGGTTTGGCCACCCCTCCCCCCCAAACAACATTTCATACGAATTTTAACAAAAAGATATTTACAAAATGTCTTTTTACTACCTCTACTTTGAACAAATATCAGGCACTTTAGAAGATCTAGAAAGACTAGATATATCAAAAAAGTACTTATTGTCAACTACACATACAGTAGTAAGGAGTAAAATGCACACACAAAACAATGGTTCTAATATGCAAATGTCTTCTGTGAGCAGTCTGGCACAGAACCTTCTTTTCTTCCTCCTCAACGTCTTCCATTCCATGTCCTCTAACCCACTGAACAAACGTGGACCTCTGTGGCTCCTGATGTCGCCTCTAGAGGTGGTCCAACAACTCCATTTCGAAAAGTCATTTCCAGAAGACATTTCTTTTCTACGGTTTTTTTAAAGAAACAAATGGGCATTTACAAGACATGTGACTTTAACTCTATCATACGTCGGCAACCTCTTCACATCTAGAAGGCCTATATGTAGCGAAAAGTTTTCTTTCGAAAGGTTAGGGGGAAAGTTGAGAGCAGCTTTTTCATATTATATACACAGGCCTTCTATAAACGGCCAGTAAATCATCCCAAAGGGTGGCGGGCACTTCCTATTGGCCGCGTGTGGTACGTTATTCTACCATTTCTATCTTCCGACATCGAGGTCTTGGTAGAACGATGACCAACCGCCCGATGACCCGCTAACCTTCCACCCGTCGTCGACCGGGGCTCCGCTCACCTTCCGGGCCCGTTCAGGCCTTTGTCCGTCATTGTCCGGACGAGGTGAGGTCTCGTCCAACTGGGGCAGAGAGGTCACGTCAGGTCCCGGATCCGCGCGGGCTCCAAGGCCTAAGGGTGGCTGAGCTGGCCTCCACGTAGAGCCCCCTTCCCAGGCCCTCGAGGCTCTAACGGCCCTCCGCAGCGTTCCAGTGGCCGCCATGCTTCTCGCCCTGACACGCCCGACGCCCAAAGGCGCCACGGCCTCGGTGGCCTGCCGGAGGCTTCGCCTAACCCCTGCAGCGTGGGGTCAAGAGACCCGGCGGTGGGCGGGATCTGGGCTCCGAGGGGCCACCGCCATTAGGTCGCAGAGGTGGGGGTGGGGCAGCAGTTCGTTGCTGCTTCCAGGCTCGGGCCCTGCCAGTGGGCGGCTGCGGCGAGGGCTCTGGGGCTTGGTAAGACACAGCCTGAGCTTGTCCCGGGGGCCCCCCAGTTCACCTGCCGACCAGAGGCCGGAGGGCCTGGAGGGCCCCGGGCTAGAAGGCCGCGATCCGCTTCTCACTGCGCTCTCTGCCGGAACTCTAAGTGTTATTTTTATTTATTTATTTTTTGGGCTGCGTTAGGTCTTTGTTGTCGTGCGCGGGCTTTCTCTAGTTGCGGCGAGTGGTGGCTACTCTTCGTTGCGGTGTGAGGGTTTCTCATTGCGGTGGCTTCTCGTTGCGGAGCACAGGCTCTAGGCGTGCGGACTTCAGTAGTTGTGGCTCATGGGCTCAGTAGTTGTGGCTCATGGGCTCAGTAGTTGTGGCACACGGGCTTAGTTGCTCCGCAGCATGTGGGATCTTCCTGGACCAGGGCTCGAACCTGTGTCCCCTGCATTGGCAGGTGGATTCTTAGCCACTGCGCCACCAGGGAAGCCCCTTCAGCCTGTTCTTACAACAACACTCATTTTAGAAGGTGGGAGAACCGAGGGGCAGACATCTTAAGCTTTGTCCAAGATCTCAAGCCAGGTTTGCTTCTCCTGTACTGAGCTGACCTTCATTTTCCTTCACTGACTTGACAGTTAAAAAAAAAATTACTTTATGAATCAGTTACTGGGCCAGGGGCGTGTATATGACAAGAGTGTCTTCATGTTACTTTCTGGAAGAATGTTTCGTAGCAATAATAGCATCCAGTTACAAAGTGCTTTTACTCCCAGACGTATTTCTGTCTCCTCCTCCCTTTCGGGCTGTGGATGCTCGCTGCTCGGAGCCCTTTCAGGCTTTACTTGCTGCTCTGGACTCCAAACAGCCCAGGGCTTCCCTGTCCTGCTAGTTATTCGTGGGCTCTGTTCCTTCATTTAAGGACTGACTTTTCATTGACTCAGTCCAAGGGGTCTGAGGAATATGCACGTAAACCACATGCGGTCTTTGCCGTGAAGAGATGATACGACTTATGTACATTTTGCTGCAACACAAGGTGGAGGTTGGTGAGTACTAGGAAAAGGGGGCAAAGAGAACCCCATAGTTGTCTAGAGGTCAGAGAATTGCACCTGGGGAGTTGGGCGGGGGGCTTCGTGGAAGATCTGACATTCGCCTGGACCTGAAGGTGTGAGTGAGATTTGGCTTTGTGGTCCAGGGTTGGGTAGGGAGCAGATCAGCGGCCCTGCCAGAGGGCAGGTTGCAGGCACAGGATGCTGGTGGGGAAGGCAGGGACTTGTGAACACACGGGGAGCAGTGAGTGTTCATTTTCCTTTCGTCGAGGACAGGATCTGTGAGCTGGGAGGGTTCCCTGACGATCAGAGCTGTGTTTCCCAGCCTTGGGAGCCATGGGGAAGGTAGTTGGCAGAGGGGAGAAAGTCGAACAAGGAGGTCAGTTAGATGCTTATTGCCATGTCCTGGCTCCAGGGTGGAAAGTTGCTGAAAAGGAACCAGACCCCAGATTGTTCTCCGGCCACCACCACTGCCAGGGGTGCTCAGGGACACACAGTGTGGCTCCCAGCCAGCTCACCCTCCTTCTTGTAAGTGACCTTTCCCAGACCCCAGTGTGGCCCACTGTACGGGGGCCACAAGGTCTCCCTTAGCCTGGTTTGCAGTCACGCTTGAGGTCTACACGCCTGACTCAGGCCGGGACTCCCTTTCCCGTCCCCACTTAGAAGAAGGGCAAACCAGGGAGAAAGAAGAAGGAAGATGTTTGGGGGCTTCAGTTACGGCAGATCCCCTCCAGCCGCTGCCCAGTTACCGCGTCACCACTCAGGCGTCCAGCGACGTCTCCCACCCAACACGTCCTAAAGGGAGCTGCTTCCCATCTGCTGTCCGCACGGCCTCCACCACGACCGCTCGGTCCTGTTGCTCAGGCCAGGCCCCTTCGAGACATCCTCGGCCCTTCTGTGTCTCATACCTCGTGTGCAGTCCTTTAGGGGAGTCCTGAGGCCCGGGATGAAACGGCATCTGTCTGATCCAGACCATCTGGGTCCCCTGACACTCACCTCCCGGCGGCATCTTTCCTTGGCCGCCTTGGTCTGTCCTACACTCAGCAGCTAGAGTCATTGTCTGGACGCATGAGTTAGAGCTCGTCACTTCCCTGCCCAGAGCCCTGCACGGCTCCCGGCTGTCACTCAGGGCAAAGGCCAGAGCCCTGACACTGGCCTTCAAGGTCCCGCATCGCATCGTATCACCTTCACCCCACCCCTGCGTCCCCACTGGTCCCTCTCCATCCCCACCCTCGCTGGTGTCTGTCCTCCCTCAGACCCATCAGGCATGCTCCTGACTCCTGTCTCATTCCGGTGTCTGGAATACTCTTCTCCCCACCCCTGCTGACACCTTGACCTCAGGAGGGCAGGAATCTGTTTGCATTTGATGTCCCGGAGATTATCCCTGGTTTAGGGCAGAGAAACCAGTCCTTTTATGGAAGCATATGGGCCTTCTTGTCTACTGATTAACTAGGATGAAACTGCTCTTGGCTTTTCAACAAAATCAAGACTGCCTACAAGTGTGTTTGGTGCCTCTCCAGTCTCCACCAAGGAGCACATTCTCCTCGGGGTGCGTTCACGGTCAGGCTGCTGGGAGGGGGTCACTAACCTACCACTGTCGAGGTTTGTGAGTTTCCATTTGGGGGAGGGCTGCAGGCATGCTTGTTTTTAAAAGGTCAGTGCAGGTAGCATTTAAAGAATGTTTGGTGTAATTTGTTAGATATATATATTATTGCTCATTAATTTTGAGCTTTAATCATGTGTTTATACCTAAAATATATAAACAAATGAGGCAGCTACAAGTTTTCTGTTTTAGTTGACTTATTTATTCTTTGGGCTTTCGTCTTCTTTATTTTCACGTTGATTTTCAAAAGATTTTTCTTTTTTTTTCTGTTTGTTGTTTTTTTAACTAATTTTATTGGAATATGGTTGCTTTACGATGTTCCGTTAGCCTCCACTGTGCAGCAAAATGAATCAACCATACACATACAGATATTCCCTCCCTTTTGGACTTCCCTCCCATTTAGGGTTACCACAGTACATTAAGTAGAATTCCCTGTGCTTTGCAGTATGTTCCCATCAATTGTCTATTTTATAAAAAATGCTATAGATGACCTTATTTCCAAAGCAGAAATAGAGACACAGACGTACAGAACAAAAGATTTTTCTATAAAAATAGCATCATAGGGGCTTCCCTGGTGGCACAGTGGATGAGTCCGCCTGCTGATGCAGGGGACACGGGTTCGTGCCCCGGTCCAGGAAGATCCCACATGCCGCGGAGCGGCTGGGCCCGTGAGACATGGCCACTGAGCCTGCGCGTCCGGAGCCCGTGCTCCGCAACGGGAGAGGCCGCAGCAATGAGAGGCCTGCGTACCGCAAAAAATAAAATAAAATAAAAAATAGCATCATAATTTGTTATACAGAACATGGGTTTTAAGATCGGAGGATGTTCCTTTTCTTTCTTTCTTTTTCTTTTTTTTTTAATTTGAGATTTACACTACTGGTAAAATTAACCTGGACGAGTTATGTATTTATTTTTTGAGATCTTCCTGGACTGGGGCACGAACCCGTGTCCCCTGCATCAGCAGGCGGACTCAACCGCTGTGCCACCAGGGAAGCCCTGCCCCTATCTCTTTGACAGAGCTTCAGAGTTTTCAGTGAAGTGGTGAAGGGACCCCGTGGCGGATGCGGTGTCAGCTGCTGGGCCAGCCCGGCTGTCCTGGGCCTCGGCCCCTGTGCAGACGTCTGAGCAGAGACCACAGTGAATTTCATCTTTCTGTTTCAGACAGCCCGCTGGAGGATTCTGACCTGAAGGACACGTATCTCATCCCGAGAAACATCATGGCTGAGCCAGACTATATAGACGATGACAATCCTGAACTAATTAGGCCTCAGAAACTAGTCAATCCTGTCAAAACATCCCGGAACCATCAAGACCTTCACAGAGAACTTCTTATGAATCAAAAAAGGTAAGATGCTTTCTTGAGTGGAGTTTTCCTTAGGGGACTTTTAAGGTAACTAGATTTAAGTTTAGTTACGTTTACAAAGGCTTCGAAGAGTTGTTTGTTTCTTGACCGTATTTAACACTTCCTATTCCTTTCGCATCCTTGAGTCAGGGCACCCATGATGTAAAGCCGTCTGCAGGCTCAGCTGCCGGCCCCAGGGTCTCTCGGAGTTCTGTGGTCCTGGGTCCCCTTCTCAAGTGGATGCGTATTTTAGAATTTGTACAGAAGGGGCTGGATTAAGGATAAAAGAGGGTGTCCTACGTCGAAGAGGAATACATTATTGCTTAGATTTGTAAAAATTCTGAATTTTCCCCATATATCTGGGGAAATGTGAAAACAGATACCACCCACTTCAGCATTTGTAGAGTGGCAGGGAGAAGTCTCTAGAACCACATCAGACTTAACAGTAGATAAGGACCCCCTTTCTTGTGTTTTCATTTGTTTGTTTTTAGGTAGCATTTTAAATGATTACTATCATTTTTATTATTAATTTTTTTTTGGCGAGGAGCAAAACATTGACCTTCAGTCTTCTTTGTAAACCATTTGTTAGTTCCATCTGTGTCATACGTAATTTAGGGCATTGGGTTCGGTATACTCTGCTTTTTTTAATTTTGAGAGTTTATTTTATGGAAGTCTAGCTTATTTACAGTGTTGTGTTAATTTCTACTGTACAGCAAAGCGATTCAGTTATACATATTTATATTCTTCTTCATATTCTTTTCCATCATGGTTTATCACAGGATACTGAATATAGTTCTCTGTGCTATACAGTAGGACCTCGTTGTTCATGCATTCTGTATATAATAATTTGAATCTGCTCATCCCAAACTCCCCATCCATCCTTCCCTTACCCACCCCCCTTGGCAACCGCAAGTCCTCTTTCTGTCTGTGAGTCTGTTTCATAGATAAGTTCATTTGTGTTGTATTTTAGATTACACATATGAATGATATCATATGGTATTTGTCTTTCTTTTTCTGATTTTGGTTAGCATGATAATCTCGAGGTCCATCCGTTTTGCAGCAAATGGCGCTATTTCATTCTTTTTTATGGCTGGTACTCTGCGTTTTAAGTGATTATGGGCAGGGCTACTGGACTGGGAGAGCTGAGGATGAAAAGTTGCTTTATTTATTAGGACACAAGGTTACTGGAAGATCTGTTAAGCTTCGTTTAGAACTGTTTTCAGGTCTTCATAGTAAAACTGTGCTGATCTGAGTTGTGGAACTGTGGACCACTCATCTGCTCACTCTTTGCTAAGCCTTGGTGAAAAGGTAGCTACTGCCCACTGCACTGAAAGATGTGCAGACCAAGCTCAGCATTGGGGTAACGTTTTGGAAGAAGGGCCTAATTAAAAATAAAAATGAAACATTTTAAAAAGGGATGAGGGGGCATTTTTATGGCAGTTCTCCGTCGGAGTGTACCTCTGCCAGAACTCATATATCTTCTGTCCCAGGAACTCTTTGTAACTACATTTGTCCCTCCAGATGTGGGAATGTGACTTACTTTCTGTCCCCAGCACACTAGCGTGCTGTCTGAATAACGCTTAATCAGTAGAATGTGAGTTTGATCCCTTTTGAATAAGTCCTTAGCTTCTACCTGTCTTTGTCGCATAAAAACAACAAAACCCCCAAGGATTTGATATCATCACGCCCATAGCAAAACAAGACTGTATACGTTCCTAAACAGACCAGAGAATTTGGAGGCCATCCTTCCTGGGAAACCATGTCTGCATTTTGGTGGGAAGATGGAAAGCTTAATATCCTCTAAAAGAGGGGAGCCGAATGGTTTCCTAAACCAAATAATTTTCTGATTGTCTTTACCTCTTGGATCTCAGTCCCCTTGCCTGTCAGATAGGAGTAGGAGACTTAGTTAATCTCTAAGGAACATTCTAGTTCAAACTGTTGTTGGGTTTTTGTTTTTTCTATTTTATCTATGAAAAGGCTCCACGTCAGAATAGAGACAACGGTAAAGCAAAGTTGGTGGAATAGTTGTTCTTTGAATTAGAGGCTATAGGCTGTTCTGCAGAAATGTAGTTAGTAGCCTGGGTCTGTCTGTGTAAAACATTACATTCAGTTTGTGCAACTGAATCTGTTTCCAAATTTCCTGGAGTAGGCACATTCTGTGAAAATGGACCTCATTCCTGTTTGCCTTTCTGTCGCCTGTTCTTTCTTTTCCTTGTTTGCACAGCTGACTCCTTAGCCGGGCCCAGCTCAGCTAATTTTGGAGAATGCTCGTGTTCACTCGAGCACCGTGGTATAGAGAGGACCTGGGCCTTGAGGTCAGGGAGAAATGGTATGAATCCTGGTTTGCCATTGAACTTGACCTACCTTTTATGATCCTGGATAGGGTCTTCCTTCCTGAGATCTGTTTCTTCATCTCTAAAGTAGGGGATAAAAATATCTTTCTTATAAAAAATGAAAGTAAATGAGAGCATGTTTAAATACCTGTTAAAACACCTGGCATATAAGAAGTGCTCATTTAGTCCCATCCATCTTCCCCCTTACTATGTAGCATCATCTGAAATTTCCTGTTGCTTTTTCCCCTTTTTCTCTGAAAAGTTCTGGTCTGGTTGTAGAAGTACATTAAAAAAAAAAAAAAAAATGAAAATTAAAGAGAGGTTTCAAAATCAAACGAATATATCTTATCCTATGCCTTCCGGTTTTTTCAAGGTAAAATCTTAGTTTGGTAGGATCCTCTTATTAGGAATACAACTGGTTTTAGAGTGAAAACTTCTCAAGCAGTTTCTTCTCTTTTATTCATCTTCTATCACACATGCTTTTTAGAGACTGTGGGGTTTTTATTTCTGTTTTAGGGCCAAATAATAGAAAGTATCACATCAATAATATATATATATTTGGTTCAAGGATAGTCATAGTTGCTTACTGGTTTGTACCATAATGAACCTCTGTTTACTTGTCTGCGGTTTGTAAAGGGCCTTCCCATATTTTATCCAGTGACCTTTCCAGCAACCCAGTGTGTGTTGTCTTGGGGTTGTTCTCATTCGACATGTGAGTGAGAGGAAACTCAAGAGTCATTGGCTGAAGAGTCTTTTCAATTTCACATGATAGTTTTATTGGAATAAAAAAAGGGTAGAAATCAACATAGAATTACAGGCAGTTTAAATTAAAGACAGCGATGAATCAAATTTAATAACCATATAAATGAGAAGAAGGGGTAGGGGTAGGAGAGGGAGAGAGAACTGAGATGTACACGAAACAGGCTCTGTGGAGCTTTTCCTCTGCGTGGCCACAGTTTCACTCGAAGACCTGTCGCAGTCCAAAGAGTTGCCTTGCTTAGGAGAGCATATCCTCATAGGTATTCTAACGCCGTATCCTGCACTCTTTCAAGTATATCATTCTGCTCCTCTATTTGCTGTCTTTTGGACCCAGTTAAGTTTCAGGTTAAAAGTCTTTAAAATTTGATCTGGTCGCAGTTTAGCACCAAGTCTGACGATTAAGACCCTGTGTCAGGTTCTCAGATTCTTTGTTCCTGTAACAAGGCAGATTGCAAGAGGCGTTATTTTTGGTAGTTGAAAGATCAGTGTTCAAGAGGTCTTAAAAAACGAGAATATTTCCAATATAATTTAGAGAGAATCTGTCTTCCCTAAAAAGAGTACTTCTGGGGCAAACAGAGAATGCCCGGCTACTCTACATCCCTGCCAGTGGCTCTTTGGCTTGTGCATTGCAGTCGACAGTTTCTAGGTCCCCGTGTGTTTGGTCACTCTTCAGTTGGTGTGCTTTGTCAGACAAATAGGTAGATCCTCAGTAAATGCTTGTTGCCGTGCAACGTGGAAAAAAAATATGGGAAGCTGAGGTCGAAATATTTACATTTGAATCCACGCCGGTTGAAATGGCTCAGTCATAAACGTGGAGCAGGGCAGGCCAAACCACGAGACTCCAAGATTCAAGATCAAGGGCCTGAAAGTCAAAGGCAACCCTTCCCCTCCCCGCTACAGAAAAATATTAGGCCAGGAGGTGTGTGGCTGGGTGGGCAGGGGAGGGGAGCGTGTCATGTTAGAGTTGGCGCCAGACCTGCCCCTGCCTCCGTGCTGACCTGGCTCTGGAGGCGTTCTCCCTTTTACGGGTTCAAGTGTGGCCGGTGTGGAGGCGGAGTGGCGTGAACATAGACCGGTCCAGTCGGCCCCTGAATGTGGTCAGTGGTTTATATGAAGTGTGAAACGGACCTTTAAACGTCGTCTGTACGTCTTCATCAGTGGTGGTGGGAGTACAAATTGTTGCGGCCTATTTGGAAAGCAGTTTCACGGTCCACATCCAAATCCAAAATGTGCAGACGCTTAGCCAGCAATTCTGCTTCTATGAATGTAGCCAGCGGAGATGCGTGGATAGGAGAGATATAAACGGACAAGGAAGCTCCCCGCCTCATTGCGTTCAATGGGGAACAATTGGAAACAACCTAAATGTCTCGCATTATGGACATGGCGAAATTTGGGCACTTCTGTACTCCGATAAGGGTCTAGAGAGTGTGGGGCACACTGTAAATAGTGAGTGATCTGTGGGTGCAGGAATGGGTGCAGGGCCTCTACCGTGTACAATTTTCCGGGCCACCATTCACCTAGATTACAGTGCAAGTGGTGCACCCCGTAGATGTCTAACAGGGAGAGTCTAGGTGTGCTTTCCCTTTTTTTTTGCGGTACGCGAGCCTCTCACTGTTGTGGCCTCTCCCGTTGCGGAGCACAGGCTCCGGATGCGCAGGCCCAGCGGCCATGGCTCACGGGCCCAGCCGCTCCGCGGCATGTGGGATCCTCCCGGCCCGGGGCACGAACCCGTGTCCCCTGCATCGGCAGGCGGACTCTCAACCACTGCGCCACCAGGGAAGCCCTGCTTTCACTTTTTATCTTGCATGTATGTATATAACACCTAACCTCTTTTTTTTTTTTTTCAAAGAGCACATATTAATTTTAAAAATCGGCTTGGTCCGCTGTGATAGTCACAAGAAGCAGTTCGGGAATAACTGTTGGTCTTGGGTGGTACCAAGCCCCCAGGTCGTAAGCAGTTGTCAGTCATAAAGGGATTGAAAGTTCTTGTTAATTGAATTGATTAAAGAGAATCAACGTTGTCATGCAGAGACTGATACTGTAATTTTTATGAAATTTGGAGCTTATTTCTGTCTTGCTATCTCTTCAGCCTGATCTAGTTTTAGACTCAGAGAATCACATAGGCAGTGCTTGACTTTTTCCATTCAGCATAGAAAGTTAAGTGAGCTGCTTGATAAAATATTAACTAAATTTGTATGACTTCTTGACTGTTATAAGTGCAGGACATTTATCATATAAGCACCATTTTCCTGAGTTTTGTGTTACTAAATATTTTATCTTACTCCACCACTGCGTAAAATCTTTGAACAGAAAACGCATACCGTATATTAAACCCATTCACGTGTTGTGATAGAACGCCAGCTTAACGCGTCATACATCAGAGTTTGTTCAACAGCTTTTGCATAAGCCAGAAGCACTTAATAACGGTTGAAGTTAATTTCACCAGTGAATTATAGTTTGAAATTTAAATTATGCAGGTAGCTGAATTCTTAATCCTAAAATTTAAATCCCTTAACTCTGTCTGTACTGTCATCCTGAGACTTTTTAATAGTCATGAAACTGCGTGGGTCTTTACTCAGATTATTTACAAACATTTTCCAGTGCTCAATGACACTTAAGTCTATTGGAGTGAAGTACCATAAGCAACTTTTCTTATTACACTGAGTAAGACTTAATTTCCAGAGTAGTCTGTCTATACTTCTGTCCTCCTCATACAATCTTAATAACTGTGAAATAAGTTGTAAATCGCAAAAATTAACCCGTCTCTTTTATTTCACTGGAAATATGGCTGAACTTAATATTTCTTTCTGTTTTTTTTTTTTAATCTATTTATTTATTTATTTATGGCTGCGTTGGGTCTTCGTTGCTGCGCGAGGGCTTTCTCTAGTTGTGGCGAGCGGGGGCCCCTCTCTGTTGCGGAGCACGGGCTTCTCATCGCAGTGGCTTCTCTTATTGCGGAGCATGGGCTCTAGGCACGCGGGCTTCAGTAGCTGTGGCACGTGGGCTCAGTAGTTGTGGCTCACGGGCTCTACAGCGCAGGCTCAGTAGTTGTGGCACGCAGGCTTAATAGTTGTGGCTCGCGGGCTTCAGTAGTTGTGGCTTGCAGGCTCTAGAGCACAGGCTCAGTAGTTGTGGCACACGGGCTTAGTTGCTCCACGGCATGTGGGATATTCCCAGACCAGGGCTCGAACCCGTGTCCCCTGCATTGGCAGGCGGATTCTTAGCCACTGGGCCACCAGGAAAACCCCTCTTTCTGTTTTTTTAAAACCGAAAGTTCTGCTAATGAAAATTGGGAAAGGGAAGACATATATGTTATTTTAACTCTGTGTCCTTTATCTTCAGTGATGGAATCCACTGACAGCTACTCTGTAAACAGCAACTTTGCAAAATCATTTATTATGACCTTAAAAAGACGTAGAGAGGAGAGATGCCAGCATTTTAAAAAATCACCACTAGATAGATGTGGAAGTGTGACACCGAGGATTATTTTACAGATGTGATAGGGTGAACTTGAAAGAGATTGAGGCAAGGGTGGTGTTGAGATTCTTAGAGCCAGAGCACGTTTCGGAAATTCTTTCAGTTAACGGCAACTCACATGACTCCTAGTTGATTAGTCGCATTAGCTGATTGAAGTAGAGTGGAGAAGAGCCACGGAGGTCGACAGGCCTGATCTACAGACTCCCGGGTGTCATCAGCAAGGTCAGCAGGCGTGTGGGGAGGCGCACAGGCCACCTCGGTGGTCTGAGGCTGCTTCAGCAGCACCGGTTTCCCGCAGCCCAGAAAAGCACCGGTGCCGGTTGGGGCCACGTGTGCATGTGTGGACACGTGTGATGGCAATGTCACTCACCCCCTGGGCTGCTTGGCATTGATACCGTTCTTCCTGTTCTGTGGCTTGTTTATTTCTTTTTTTTTTTTTTCTTTTTTTGCGGTACGCGGGCCTCTCACTGTTGTGGCCTCTCCCGTTGCGGAGCACAGGCTCTGGACGCGCAGGCTCAGCGGCCATGGCTCACGGACCCAGCCGCTCTGCAGCATGTGAGATCTTCCCGGACCAGGGCACGAACCCATGTCCCCTGCATCGGCAGGCTGACTCTCAACCACTGTGCCACCAGGGAAGCCCTTTGTGTATTTTGTTTGTTTGTTTCTTTTTTGGTTTCTTTTTTATTGTCAAAGTTAATAACGAGTTGAGATGACTCAGGGGCTAGTGGAGACTGGCTTAAGAGAGAGAGGATGGTGAAGAGGGGGAGCCCGGACTAGAGAAATCCTGAGGAATTAGCCGAGGACATGGAGACCAGGCAAGTCCCAGCTGACCTTTAACATAGACAGAAATCCCACCTGCGAAAATGCCAGTGAACGTCGTCCTTCTCCTGACCTGCCTCAGACATTTCAGATGAGGGTTGCTAGGGAATGGCCAGAGTTTGGGTTTTGTTTCGCCCCATTTGAAGAGATGGCAGCCTGATTGATCTCTCCCCGATGTCGAGGTCCCCTGAAGCCTGACTTCCGTGTGTTGTCAGCAGTTGAAATGGTTCCAGAGCACTGGGCTGGGGTTCGGGATCCAGGTTCTCCAGGGCCATGCCCCCAGCCACGATGGAACCTTGGACGTGCCTTTTAGATGCGCAAGAATCCTCTCCCAAGTCTGAAACGTGAAGGGTTGGAAGAGGTTTCTGGGCCATTTGGTTGTTGAAGTGTCTGTGCTAGCTTCTCTCGAGGCTGCATTTAGTACTTGGGGTCAGGGGCTCGAGCCTGGGAAGCTTCAACATCTTCCTCTCCATGGTGGGTGACCGTCCCACCCAGCGAATGAGCATGCTGTTCCCCACCTTCCCCACCCAAACCTCCTGCACTAACCTCCCTTGCATGACCTAGCGTCTGGCATACGGTAGGCGCTCAGGATGATTTTATCGAGCGATGGGTTTTGCTTACTGTTGGAAGGTGCTCTTGCGCTTTCTTTCATGCTCATGGATTTCTGAGGCTGCCAGTGTCGACTGTTAGCTGGTGGTAGGCATCACAGTCACGCTAAGTCACGAGACCCCTCTTCTGTGGCTGGCGCCTAAAATTTCTATTCATGAAAGATGCATCCACTAGATTAAAACTTTTAAATGTTGTTAATGCTTTAAATATTTTTTTAATTAAAAAAATTTATTTTTACTAGTTTTAATTAAAAAAATGTTTTTGAAGTATAGTTGATCTACAGTGCTGCATTCATTTCAGGTGTACAGCAAAGTGATTTGTTAATGCTTTTTTGCAGGGGACTTGCCCCTCAGAATAAGCCAGAGCTGCAGAAAGTGATGGAAAAGAGAAAACGGGATCAAGTAATAAAGCAGAAGGAAGAGGAGGCACAAAAGAAGAAATCTGACTTGGAAATAGAACTATTAAAACGGCAGCAGAAGTTGGAGCAGGTAGGGGTGATTGGGGTGAAAGGTGTTTTTTCGGTTGTTGTTGATTAAGGGGCACAATATATTGATTTGGTACATTTGTATCGCAATATGATTGCCATCGTAGTGCTAACTCACACCTCTGTCGCATCATATAATTATCATTTCTTCTAGCTGGTGTGGACAGTTAAGTTCTAGTCTCTTAGCAACTTTCACGTTTATAATCGTTTTGTTGTCGATAATCCCCGTACTGTGTATTAGGTCTCCAGGACTTACTTCTCTGCTAGTTGTGAGCACGTACCCTTAAATAGCATCTTTCGCATTCCCCTAGCTAGTCACCATTTTACCCTCTGCTTTTACGATTTCACTGTTTTTAGATTTCACATGTGAGAGAGATCATACAGTACTTGTCTTTCTCTGACTTACCTTGTCCTGAGAAATAAAGGGTGCTGGAACAAGCAGAATTTCCCAGACACGTCGGATGTAAATGTTTTTATACCATGAAAGGAAAAGCTGAGACAGGTGTCTGCAGATGGACTAAAATACACTCAAGATAAAGGGAGGGATTCTGTTGAGGACCTAGAAGGGATTCAGGAGGCAAAGCCAAAACCAGGGAATATCACAGAATGCACAGCCCAGTGCTGGGAGCTCAAGCACTTGAGTGAAGTTCAGCTTCACTTAAGACTGTGGAGCAAGTGCGTGTTGCCCTCGGGTCCTGTTTTAAGTCTTAGCCTTAATCTTTAGGCTCTCGTCATCCCTCGGTATTTCAGCAACAACCAGTCAGCTGCTGCTCCTGTGCAGAATTCTTACCCCAGCACCTAGATCCAGCCACGTATGTAAAGATACAAATATATTTAAAGCGGAAACCAGGAGAAACTTCCTTCCGTTGGGAAATGAAGTTGTTAGGGACTTTGGAAAGAGGAACAGTGTTTTTGGAAAGCCTGTCCGTTTGTAAATAATTTGTAAATAATTTTCCTGTTTCTGAATTCTGTTTAGCTTGAACTTGAGAAGCAGAAATTGCGAGAAGAGCAAGAAAATGCCCCAGAGTTTGTGAAGGTTAAAGGCAATCTCAGAAGAACAGGCCAAGAAGTGGCGCAAGCCCAGGAGTCGTAGGTCCAGGCTGCAGAGACCGCGCACCAGCCCAGCGCACACAAAAAGTGTGTGCAGGGGCCTCCCCAGTACTTAACCTCAGGGCCAAAGCCCCTGGAGAGAATCCCAGCCAGCAGAGAACTGTTACTTTGAAAAGAGTTTGGTTTTGGTTTTCCTACCATCCGGGTTGGATCGGTTACACCTGTGACTGTTGCAGTTCCTATTCGCCAAATGAAGGACGTTGCCCAGCACTTAAGTTGGGATAATGGACCTGTGTGTTCAAAGACTTAAAAAATAACAACAAGAAAAAAAAAGGAAGAGGACACTGGCATAAATTCCTGAGAGTTGCACTACTTGGGTTTTCTTTCAAGCCAAGTTTAGTGGGGCACAGAGCCTTTTTTCTTTTCAAATGTAAAGAAAATGTGTTCGTTCTTCCTTTAGTTACCCATTCAGTAATGTAGATCGCGCAGAAATGCGTCTGATCTGTTATATCCACTGTTTGTAAATTCTGTTTTCTTGTCCATTTACACTTTCACCCACGTTAGGCTTAACACCAGAGAATGTTAATACTCACGTTGAACACAGTTCTTACCTTTGTCGGCATTAAGATTCAGAAATAGAGTGAGGAACTTTAAAAATACGGGAACAAAGAGATACATAAACAAGACTACGTAAACGTCTGTCTTGATCTTATTTCCGTTCCTGTTGGTTCCCTGATGCTTCACGGTGACCTTCTACTTCAGGGAAGGTCCATCATATAAATCCATGTCTTGCTTTGATAACTGTTAGGGGGTTGGTTTTGTTTTATTTTGTTGTTAAGTTTCTTGCTCAGCCACGCCTTTTATGTGAAATAATCTCCCACTCCTTCGAGGAATAAAAACTAGTCCGTATAACCCAACCTCAGTGTCAAAAGTAGAGGGTCCAAATCTTTTGGTTTCTCCTGAGAGCAGTATGGGGAAAACTCCCACGTGGAGCTGTGAAGGAAGAGTTCTCTGGGTATTTTAATGTGAATCAAATGTAGATTGGTCTCAAGGAGGCCCATTTGGAAGATACATAGCATTTATACATTTTTAATATTATTTGAAGCCAACCTTTGAAATTTTCTGATTAATGGTCACCTAGCTCTTTGCCCTTTTTTCTTGTGAAGAAAGGCTAGTTCACCACTACCTTAGTGATGGTGATGCGTTCGTAAGGATGATGTTGTGACTACTGTTGATCTCTCAGGAACAGCTGAGGGGAAGGGGAGGCTGCTCGGTTGGTGCTCTCCAGCTGGCATGCTGTACTCCACGTGTGAGCCCTGCGTTACCAACTACAGCCAGATTCTTAACGCAAAATCCCTTTTCTATTGCCGGGATGGGCAGGGGGACGTTCTGCTTGGGGTGGTCTAGAAGAATTTGTGTGGATTCAGTATGTTCTTTGTAGAAACGGTTCAGCCGGTAATTCCTACATTGAAGGCTCTTCTTTTTTTTTGCGGTACGCGGGCCTCTCACTGTTGTGGCCTCTCCCGTTGTGGAGCACAGGCTCCGGACGCGCAGGCTCAGCGGCCATGGCTCACGGGCCCAGCCGCTCCGCGGCATGTGGGATCTTCCCGGTCCGGGGCACGAACCCGCGTCCGCTGCATCGGCAGGCGGACTCTCAACCACTACGCCACCAGGGAAGCCCCGAAGGCTCTTCTTATAATTTCTTTCAAGAGTCATAGAAAGCTGGATCCCGAGCTTTTGAATCCTCAACAAGCCTAAGTAGAAAGTAGCTTTCTATGGGAATTCTGTAGTTTTCATGGTTGGTGATTAGGCTCCTGTTCACCCCTAATGTGGACAGGACAAAAGTAAATGCATAGATAATATACTGCTAGTCATAGAACATGTTGATTACACCTGAAATGGATTATTTCTCTCATCAGCAAGTATTATTTGAATAAAATATGAGGTGCTTAAGGTACAATGTTGCTCTATCATAATTTACTTTTGAAGGATGGAATGGTAACTATTTTTTTCCATCCTTCTTCCTTTTCAGAGAGGAAAGAGCATTAACCGATCATCTTGAAAGTACGTTTCTGGCTGTACGTTGACTACAGTTCTGCCCCTGTGCATGTGGACTAGTGATGCAATTTGTAAAATGAAGATTCAGGAGTAGCTCATAGCCTTGAATCCAACCGGATATGTAAGATCTTTAGATTCTGTATCCTTGAAGCAATTCTGCCACTTGATAAAATTCTCAAGGGCCCTAACAGGCTCCTTTAGAAAGACCAATTCTGTTCCTAGAATTTACCTAGAATGCATTCTTCACTGGGAAAAAATAAATTCCAAGAGCGTTTCCCTCCCAGTCTCACTCACAAATCTGCAAAATTATTAGTGGTTAGCAGTCCAAGGTTTGGCCAAAAGAAGACTTGTAAATAGTGTCAAGCAATGTCTCCTCACTAGACAGTGGAATGTCCAGATAGAAAAGCTCTTTGAAATTGCCAGGTCAGCTCAGCTTATAAGCCTGAGTTTAAAAAGGCATCATTCTCCCTCCACACTTTCATACTGTACAGTCCAAACCCCTAGGACTCATGAACATCCAAGCAGTTTTGTGCTTTGAGCCAATTTTTGAGAAAAATGGCTCCGTTTTTCCACTCTGCGGTTTTCTTAAAATAGCTCCGTGTTTTCTAGTCTCCGAGTAGCGTTGCTTTCTAAGCTATCACAGTTGACTTTATTCTTCTACTCTGAAAAATTCTGACTTGTTTGAGTGTATATAATATATATAAAGGGAGCCTTAATGGATTTGTTTTCATAATTTAATATTTTTTGTATTTGCTCTTGTATAATTGTTTTTAATGGAAAGTATTACAGAATTGAGGGTGGAATTCTTAGAACCAAAGTTATTCTTAATAAAAATCACCACACGCTTGGACCATGCACCCGTGTTTGGCTGATGTGTTTAAGACGGTTGTGTGGAATTGGAGGGGAGTGGGTGCTATGTTCGATTCAAGGATTAGAAGGTGGTTCGAGGCTTTCCCTCTGATGGCCTTCCCCCCAAATCAGTTATGTCCTCTCGCCTTGTGTCAGTCAAGGCTGATGATTTGTTCTGTCAAGCAAATTCATGCTAAGGTATTATGCTACACCTTGCTTAGAATATATGGTATTTTAGCAACAGCCATCCGTGCTACAGATCAAAGTATTCTGAATTTTAGGTAGCTTGGTAGGACAGTGGGAGATATATTTTGGGAAGGGCCGTTTTTTAGTGCTTGTGAGCACACATGACGTGTCATAAGTATGACCATGAAATTATTTTGCTTATTCAGCTAAATTAACTTCATCCTCAAAGAAGTCACTTTGGGAAGCTGTACACATGACTGCATTATACTGTTGGTAGAAATAGCTTGGAGAGTGAAGTTTCTATACTTTGTCCTTATTTTCCACCCCCAAATTACTACTCAGCTTAGTCACCCAACTCCTAATGTCTTTGGAGTCTTTTGAAAAATTAAATCTACTCAGAGCAGTGAAGATTTGCTATGTCTAGGGTTTATACCATGAACTCCAAAGACCAATGAAGAAGGTGGGCTCCAAAAATAATTTGAAAAGTGGAATAACAAGGCAATTTTCCAAGGTGACAGTTTTGAGGCTGTCAGTCCATTTCATTGGACCACTGTATGTTCCCTACAATAGTAGTCATAGACTTGAAAGAAGACAGAGGTCAATTAATATGTTTGGTAAGACTTAAAATGCTACAGTACAGCTAAAAGAAGTATTCGAATACTACTTCGAGGCTTACATTTACTAGTATAATGAAAAATGAAGTGTTTTATTCTAAGGTTTTAGGGTAAATAAAATCTTTATGAGCTAGCCTCACAGTCTCACAATTATAATTTCTACTTTTTTTTCCCAGGTGAGAAAATGCAGTCTGATTATCAATTGGGGATGTTGTGGAACATCTTCCCACTTGCCCTTAGATTTCCCAGCAAGATGGTAATGCCAGCCAGAGTCTGGTATGCCTTATCGATATCTTATATAATTAGTAGGATCATACTGGGAATTTTTTCTACTAAGAATCATCAAGTGAATTCTCTGAGACATTTGGTTCTGTATTTTCTTGAACATACTGTTGTGTTCTTCTAAATTTGTTATTTCTATGCTCATGCCTCCTTTTCCACTTGGTTATTATGTGTGACCACTGCTGATGATTACTCTTCTGTGCTATAGTTTCCAGTGTGAACCAACAAACCCAGTTGTCTATCAGCTGGTGAATGGATAAGCAAAATATGGTATGTCCATGCAATGGAATATTATTCAGCCATGAAAAGGAACATAGTACTTATACATGCTTCAGTATGAACAAACGTCAGAAACATTATGCTAAATGAAAAGAGGCAGACACAAAAGACACATAGTGTACAGTTACATCCATATGCAATGTCCAGAGTAGATAGAACTATAGGGACAGAAAGCGGAATAGTGGTTGCCTAGGGCTGGGGGTGGGTATGGTGAATGAGTACAAATGGGCATGAGGTTTCTTTTGGGGGATGATAGAAATGATTTAAAGTAAAATTGTGGTGATAGTCATACAACTCTTTAAATATACTAGTAATCATATAAACATAAATCTACTAATACCTTAAAATGGGTAACTTTTATGGGATGTGAGTTATACCTCAGTCAAGCTTTTAAAAATGTACATATCCTTTGAATGCACAATTAGATTTCCAGGAATTTGGCCTTCAGAAGTATTTATCTGCACAAAGATTGTTGTTCAAAGATATTGCAGCATTTCTCATAATTTCTCAACCCAACTATATTTTAGTAGTTTACTAGATTGAGTATAATACATCTGTATTCCTTATTATGGGCTATAATGCATATCTTTTAAAATAATAAGGTATTATTATTTTATTTTACAGAAATAAGACTTTGAAGCTATACTATTATATAAAAAAGCAAGCTACAGGACAACACATGTAATATAATCCCATTTACATGAAAAAATTAAAAGTGTATCCATACATCTATATAAATGCTTATCGATAAGACGGGATGTTTACGTATCATGTAAACAGTAGTCACTTCTGGGGAAGGGAAAGGAATTGGGGTCAGAAATGGGGGATTCCTAGTTTAATTTGTGTATTTTTATATTTTTAATAATTTTACACAATTAAAGTGTGTTCTTGACCTACCGGTGTTTAAAATGGCATAAGAAGCAAAGAAAAAGCTTGGGGAAAAAAATGTGTGCTTCATACAAAATCATCTCTTAAAAATGAAATGATATTCATGTCATAATTATTTATGTGTTGAGCACATGTATGGTGAAAAATTACAACAGAATGATTTCAGCATTTCCAAAAAGCAAAGTAAAAGTGAATCCGTTTTAAGAAACTGTCAAGAATCCAATTATTTTAAGCACACAGACCTGTAATTGAAGCAGAATCAAAGGAAAAGAGGAGCCAGGGAAGGAATAAAGAGAAGCAAGGGCTCCAGAATGGCAGTGAGGAACATATCAGTTCTTTGTCGGCCCCCCAGTGACGAACCAGAGACCTAAGCCGGGGCTCCTTGTAAGAGATCCAGTTGTAGACTTCACCATGAAAACAACTCTGCCCTTTAAATGTTTCCTCTGCTACTGGAATTTAAGGTAGTGTGGCTACAATATTGGTTTTTCCTACTGTTGTTTTTGTTGGCTGAGGTCAAGGGGACTGGAAAGGTGGGGACATGCAGCTTGGTAATGAATTACTGATACCCTGTCCACACAGTGCCTTGGGGGAGCTTTAGGTTGGCCTGTCACAGTCTTCTTGGGATGTATTCTGTCTTGGATGATAGTGAAACTTCTGTCTACCTTCTCCCTTGCTTCCAGGTGAAGCCTTCATCCTATTACTAAGAATATTTTATTTCTCTTTCTGTTTCTTCTGGATGAAGGAGGGTTACCATTAAAGCTTAGACTCAGCCATAAAAAAAGAATGAAATCATGCCATTTACAGCAACATGGATGGACCTAGATATTTTCATACTAAGTGAAGTAAGTCAGACAGAGAAAGACAAATATTATATAACACTTAACACGTAGAATCTAAAAATTAGTACAAATGAATCTCTATACAAAACAGAAACAGTCTCACAGATGTAGAAAACAAACTTCTGATTACAAAAGAAGAAGGGGAGAGGGATAAATTGAGACATGGGAGTAACAGATGCACAGTATCATATATGAAATAGATAAACAACAAGGATCTATTATTTAGCACAGGGAACTATATTCAGTATCTTGCAATAAACTATAATGGAAAAGTATAGAAAAAAGATACAGATATATACATATATACGTGTAACTGAATCACTTTGCTGTGCATCTGAAACTAACACAATATTGTACATCAACTATACTTCAATAAAAATAAATAAGTAAAATTTTTTAAAATGATTTAAGCTAGCCAAAAAAAGAAAAAAAAAAAAAAAGATTTTGGCTAGCCAAAAGAGGAGCTAGCCAAGAACTGGAGAAATGCTGGCCTTTTACAAAGGGCCAATAGGCACTGGGATGGAGGCTGGCTTAGAATAGAATTTACGTCAGAGGATGTAGGGTGCAGCGTCAATTGTCCTGACTTCACTGTTGAAGTGGGAGGTGTGATCACATGGGTACCACCTTGGTCATTTGCCCACAGTTACTTACTCATTCAAGAGGTTTCAGGAAACCATCACACCTGTGTCAACCAGGTACCAGCGAAGAGGGGGCAACATGACCAAAACATCTACTGCAAGCCAGGGGGGCAAAATCTTACACAGTGAACTGAGAACCAGAGTCGGGTTCATGGATAACCTCTTTAGGGCTGGTAGCCAACCTAGGGCCTTCATGAGGAGAAAATTCACTGTGTAAACTCAAATGAGCGAAGGCAATTTTCTGGTCAAAACTTGTGAATTGGCTTTAATTTGATGAGCTGTTTGTCCCCATTTCTCTTTCCTTCCTTAGTGATTTCAGTGTTTCTCAAAGATGCCAGCTCAGTCAACTGAAAGTACTTAACCGAAGATATTTACAAGATATCTTGCTGGAAGCTGGTTCCAGCCCTTGGGGTGTTTATAATCTTGTTCAGAGATAAGACATTGCTTAGGATGTAACAAATAATAACAGGCATTAAATTAAATGAACTGCCACAAGAATGCTGAGAAGATAAGACCTATAGGAGCAAATTAAGAAAAGAAATACACTAAATCATGTGGGTTTACTGCTACATAGATGCTCTCATAAATGTTCTCTGAAGGGAAGCAGTAGAAAGGAACAGTTCAAATGATGTTTTAAATGAAATGCGCATCTTATTGATCCTTGATCTTCCTTTTTGCTTCACAGACTCTTCCAAGAATAAGACTGGACAGTTTGAAAACCCAGGTTTTTATGAATATCAGTAATAGGAGAGTGGAGTGCGGCGAGGAGAGCACAGCAAGTAAACTCACAGGCCCGCCACGCACAACAGCTTGTAGGGTTGCCAGGTAACGTCTGACATTATTTCCAAAGGACTTCCTGAGGTACTTAAGGTTAGGCTATGGGTGAGTATATTTTGCTTCCTAGCGTGAACCCTGAAGAACTGTGCAGTTTGCGGTGACATGATTAATACCAAGCAAGTGGCAGGCTGTTCCCACGTGCCTGGAGTGGGCACACAGGAATGAATGGCACTCCGGGGAAGCACACAGTTCCTCTCCAGGCTGTTTGTCCGTTTTTATCACAGTGCTCAGTGACGGGGCCACAAAATCATGTTCAGTCCCTGTTGTTTTGGGGCTTAAAATCTAATAAGGTGCCAGATATTATTCAGAGAATCACACAAACAGAATGTGACAACTGTGGTGTGTGCTATGAAGGCCCCCAAAGAAGCAGGAGACCAGGCAGTGAGGGTGAATCCACAGGTCAATTTGCACCGACAAATCTAGCCAATTAGAAACTACTAGAAAGACAGAAAGATCGCGCCAAGTCTGAGTAGAACAAGATTGAACGCATGTAATTGCTCTTTCTCTTCCACATTCTATTCTTCGGACAAGGACATTTAACCCATAATCCAAGACTTGGAGGATTCCAAATGTAGGCTGTTTATTTACTCGTACTGATAAGCTATTCATCTTAGAGATAAGTCCCCTCCTCCCTCATTCTCAACACAACTCATTAACTACACCCCCACCCCTTCTCACATAGTGAAACAGAAAAGACATTTTAAGGCTGATCAAACATTATCCAGCCAGGTGAGTTCTTTTCTGCAAACCTGCAACTTTGAGGCTCTCATGAATCCCCTTGCGGTGTTGGAGGTGATGACTTTCTTTACCGTATTTTCCCGAATGGCCTGCTTCGTACACAAGATCTCAGGGAATCCGGCCCACATGGTATCGATCCAAGCTGTGCTGGCTTTTTCTGCAGTGCTGCGTCCTTTTCCTCTTGTCTTATTTGACCCGTGGTGGCTTTTGGCTCTGGGTATCCAGTGTTGCACCTTCCTGTTCTATGATGGAGGATGGGCATGGGGACCCAGGGGGAGCCCAGGGAGGGAGCGGTGAAGTGGAGGGGCGGCCAGCCCAGGAATGGAGAGGAGACCCCTTGTTTCCTGAGTCCACCCTCTCCTCTCACAAGGAGTCATTTATTGAGCGTCTGCTGTATGCTAGCCGGCATGAAGGCTGAACGTGAGTAGGGTACAGTCCCCATTCTGAAGCTTATGCCCCTTCGAGGCCCTTCGAGTAAACAAGTGTCCCCAACATGAGAGGAACCTCCCATATGTTGACCTTGACAGATGTGGATACAGAAAATGTTGTAGGAGCCGCAGAAGAGCAATTTATGGTTTTCTAAGAGAGTATGAGGGAAGGTCAAATCCAGGTGTCACAAGAAAGTACCACGGTTTTGTCTGTGTCACCATAGAGACACACCTGTAGGCTCACACACACGTTTCTGTAGGAGCAAAACGCAGTGATCCAAAGCCATTGGCCAATTCCCGGGCCTCCGTGCTTCCTTTCCCCAGCTTGAAAATAACCGTTGGACTCATTCTTACTGGCTGACAGCACGAACCAGGAGGTATTTGGAGATCTCTTCCTTCAGTAGAAGGTGTGAGCATGCATGTGCGTGTGTATGTGAGAGATGAAATTCACATTGGATGTCGCTTTGGCATTTTGGGGAAACTCGAGTGGGCAGCAGAGTGCGGTTAGGAGCCCAGGTTCTTGTTCAAATCTCAGCCCCACCACTTTTCTAGCTTTGCAGTCCTGGGAAAACAAGTTCTCTGGCCTCAGTTTCCTCCTCTGAAAAATGGGCATAATGAACATATCTGCCTCACTGAGTTGTTGCATGAGTTACAGGAGTCGACACATGTGAAGCCCGTAATAAACATTAGAGGCTGTTATGGTTGCTGCCCTGTTCTTTGTGTCTGTTGTCTCCAGCTTGTATTTATGAGCCCGTGCGGGCTCTGTCAGCAGAGGCCTGTGTGGGCCGGAATGGCTTCAGGACCGTGCTGCTCACAGAACGAACGCCCAGTGCCCGGGCAATCCTGGTACGAGACCCTCTGCCTCATGGTGTGACTTAAAGCCACAACACCTACCTCTCCCGAATTCCTCTTCCAAAAGCCTATAGCATTAACCTTTAAAATCCTGACCACAGTTTACCTCCATGAAAGTTCCAACGTGCCGTCACCTGGGGAGAGAGAACAGTTACCCTCTGCTGCCTGGCACGGACACCTTGATGCACCCCCAAGCACTGGGAACAGCCAGGACGGTCCCTTTGGGCTGGGGAAGAAAGGAGACAGGCTGGGCCTGAGCAGGGGGGCTTGCGGAAGCTGAGCAGGAACCCCGAGGATCTGGGAGAAGGAGGGCGGTCGTGATGGATGGCGCTGGGGCAAAGGCGTACAGGGCTTGGGGGTTTGTGTTTGGGGCATATTGCTGGTGCATAATAGGTGCTCAATAAATATTTGCCATTGAAAGATGGGGCCTGGAAAGAGGCAGCGTGGGCACTGGCAGGCGTGGGCTGTCTCCAGGGTGCCCAGGGCTGGCCCAGCTCAGCAGACATCGGGGGGCCAGGAAGGGAGGCGCGTGGGAGGGGTCGCCGGCCCATTCGAAGGCCCAGGGACTCCTCTGTCCCTGCTACCCCTTCTCACCACGGAAGGACCCTGATTCAGAGGCTTCTAGGAAGCAAGGCTTCCCTGCGGAGCATCTTCAGTGATGAGGCAAGGCAGCCACGAGAAACCTCTTTGCAAGAGGAAGGTTGGTGACCTCAGGTTTCTGGATTTGATCCTTTCTGCTAGGCTGTTTTAATCTGCAGAATTAAGTGGTCATGAGGCTTAAATAAAATAATAAAAATCAGGCCCTAGCTTAGGGCGCAGTCTCTATAGATACCCTTCCCGGAGGGGGCCGGTTGCCATTGTTACTGCCCTCAAAGTGGTGCGAGATGCTGCCATCTAGTGTGCATCAGGAGGAGAACTTTAAAATTTTAATTAGAATTGGAATTAATTAATGAATCTACTATTATTTTTATTATTCTTTCCTCTGTAGGCCTTAGAATTCTTTTTCAGAATATTCATCTTCTGTTCTTGATCTTAGGTGAACTAATGTAAGTCAAACACGTCCATTTGTTATGCTGGCCTCCTGCACACAGAGTAAACAGTCCTCTCTTCTGGTCCCAGAGCTGCCTCTCCCTGTGGGGCAGTGGACGAGTCCCTGAGCCTCCGGATGTGCTGTGTTTCTTATCCATAAAATGGGCTAACTGGACTTTTCCCGTCCACAACTGAGTGTGAGAAGCCCAATTTCACCCGTTCATTCATTCATCCGGCCATTCCGGGGTGGAGTCTGCTGAGTACCAGCCCGGGACCCCCCTTGAGTAAGGAGGGTGCAGGGCTGCCCTCCGGGAGCCGGTGTTCCAGGGAGGAAATAGATTCACACACAAAATGAACAAACCATGGAACCATTTCTCACGCAGACTCTCTTCCTCCATTCTTTGCTTCCAATCTTTTTCCTTTCCTAATACTAAAATTCTTTCCTGACACACAACTCTGAACATCACCGCCTTGCTCAGAAACTGTCTCCCTTGTCAATATAATAGAGTCCCGTTTCTCTCTCCTGGAAGTCTCTCCATCCTGGCCGCTCCATCGGGCTACTTCCAGTGTTTTGAACCCATAGCAGGTGAATTTTGCCAGGTGTCAGGTGTTCTGCTAAGTGCTTTATCTGTTAATCTTCACCACAACCCAAGAGCTACGTCCTATCATCACCCTCTGCTTATCTGTGGGGAAACTGAGGCGGAGAGAAGCCAAGGAACTCATCTGAGGCTACACAGCTAGTAAACAGAGGTCCCTGGAGCTCAGACCCAGGTTCCCGTGATGGCAAAGCCTGTGCCCTTAGCCTCTGTGTCACGCTGCCACCTAGCTTCCTGCTTCTGCAACTCTGCTCTCCCCACATCCGGTGTACTGGCCATCTGGTGAAATCTCACCGGTTACTCGTGGTTCAGCTCAAAAATCCTGACCACCAGGCTGCCCCTCACATCCACGGCCCTGCTTGGCTCCCCCCAGCCCTAGAAGGGTCCCTACCTGGGTCAGGCTCTGTCACGCACGATGGAGCTTGTACTCGTTTGCCTCGACACATTACAAGGATCTCATCAACGTCTGCGGCGGCCTGAACTAAACACAGTTTTGCTGAATTGCAGTAAACGAACAGCACGGGAGAAAGTGCCCTGTACACTGTAAAACGCCAGAGAAACGGAAGTCAGCAGAGGCTTTTAACATTTCTTTATAAAATGGAAACCGATATAGAATATGAAATGTTCATTTGTGCCTGAGCGTGTCTTGGTTTTGAGTTTAGGCCACTTTCTATTACAATTCAGGATTGCTTCTGCCATTTGAACCGGGGGTCACTACACCGGAAAGTGTTTGCGTTACTGAGAAAGAGACTTGAAACTATCCCTGCGCAGACCTTGCACCAAGGCGAGCTTGACCCTCCTGACAGAACTTTAAGTAGCTTCAGTGCAGTGGCTCCAATTAGGGGAAAATCTCACCAGGTAATGGATGGGACCCTGGCCTACGATCAGGCACTTGGTTCTGTCTGGGCCTCTGCCCCTCACTGGCTGTACCTTCTTAAACTTCTCAGTGCAAAAAGGGAGCTGCCCAAATAATTTCTGAGGTCTCTTCCAATCCTAGGGTTCTTAGATCTTGGCTCTGAAGCCGCATTTCTTGGAGTCATTTAATTGATTTTGGAAAAGCAGTTTCCTTGCCTATAAATTGGAGCTGGCCTAAATTATCAGAAAATTGTGGACATTGCAGAGAAATATGTATGGAAATTGCCCTTGCAATTAAAAATCTAATAAGTGAAGGGAAGAAGAAAGGAGCACAGCGTGTTGTCAGAGGTAAGTTTAAAAGGACGGCTCCCTGTGGCGGCCAATTTTCTCTTTTTAGAAGACGAGTTAAGTACATGAAACCTGGAATATCTTTTTCTTTGGAGTGACAAGCTGAGATTTACATAGTCTGTGACATTAGAAACTACGTCCCTGTTCTGTAAGTAAGATTGTCTTCCCCTTTCTCTGGTTGTCACGTTCTCTCATTTCTGGGCGGATCTGTCTGATCTTTCTGAATAATAGTTCCAGACTCAAAAACTAGCAAGCTTAACACCTTTTGTGGCTGCTACTGAAAATTGCTTTATATGAAATAATTTGGAATCAGGGAGAAAAATATAACATTAAAAAAACCAAAATTTTCTTACATAATATAATATGCTTAAAAAAATTAAATAGTGATCAAAGAAATCTTAAAAGTCCAGGCATAGATAGCCTCAAAGGCAAGTTCTATCAGATAGTTAAATTTTTAACTAAATCAATTTTACACAAACTATTCCTGAGCACAGCAAAAAAGCAAACACTCTCCAACTCAATTTATGAGGTTTCCAAAATCTTGATAATAAAAAAAGGACAAGTAGGAAACAGGAAAATTACTGGCCAATAACACTTATGATCATCGATGCAAAAATTCTATACAATATATTGGCAAACTAAATCCAGCAACATATTAAAAGGATAATACATCATAACCAATTTTGTTTATTCCAGGAATGCAAGGCTAGTTTGACTACAAACATTAATTAAAGTAATTTTCTAAATTATCATATAAAGGGAGAAAAATCGTAGCCAAGGAAAAAGGATCAGTCTAGGAAGCTTAGCCCTACCAGATATCAAGGCATAGTATAATACTCTAATAATTAAGATTGTGTGGTATAGATGTAGAAAGAAAAAATTAAACAATGGAACAGAATGTGGTCCAAAAACCAGATCTACACAGATATTATCATTGGGTATACAACACAGGTGACATTGCAAATCTGTGAGGGGAGAACTGACATTTTAATAAATGTTACTGAAATGATGATTTATCCAGATGGGGAAAAAATGGATTCTACATCACACCATACAAAAAAATTAATTCCAGGTGGATTAAAGGACCTAAATATGAAAGCAAAGGTATAAAGCATTTATAAAAGAATATTTTGAGGACTTTGGAATAATGAAACATTTCTTAAGACAAAAATTGTAAGAAAGATATTAGCAAAATAATAATTGACAAAGGACTCACATCCAGAATATATAGAGAAAACTTATCAGTTAATAAGACAAAGAACCCAATAGAAAATTGGGTTATAAGATGTCGACAAATATTGCACAAAAGAAGGAAAACTCAATGGCCAAAAAAAGTGTGAAGGATGGTCAGCCTCATTAGTAATTATAGAAATGCAAATTAAAGCCATAGTGTAATACCAGTACATTCACACCAGATTTAAAATTTTTAAACAACTGACAATTTCATGTGTTGGAAAGAATGTGGAACAATTAGAACTACTGGGGGTGGGAATAAATATTGCTGCCGCACTTTGGAAAACACCTGTATGGACATTGCATTAGTTTTCTAATGCTGTGTAACAAAAGTCACTACAAATGTAGCAGCTTAAAATATCACACACTTATTAGTACACAGTTGTATAGGCCAGAAGTCAGATGGGCTTGACTGGGTTCCCTGCTTAACTCTCACAAGGCCAAAGTCAAGGTGTCAGAATATATATATTCTTTTTCAGATTCTTTTCCCTTACAGGTTATTACAAAGTATTGAGTACAGTCACCTGTGCTATGCGGTAGGTCCTTGTTGGTTATCCATTTTATATACGCTAGTGTGTGTATGTTAATCCCATACTCCTCATTTATCCCTCCCCCCTCCCACTTTACCCTTTGGTAACCATAAGTTTGTTTTCTATGTCTGTGGGTCTATTTCTGTTTTGTAAATAACTTCATTTGTATCTTTGTTTTAGATTCCATGTATAAGTGATACCATATGATACTTATCTTTGGTTTACTTCGCTTAGTATGATAATCTCTAGGTCCATCTGTGTTGCTGCAAATGGCATGATTTCATTCTTTTTTATAGCTCAATAATATTCCACTGTGTGTATATATACCATGTCTTCTTTACCCATTCATCTTGTAATGGACATTTAGGTTGCTTCCATGCCTTAGCTATTGTAAATAGTGCTGCTATGTACATTGGGGTGCATGTATCTTTTCGAATTAACCTGGATCACGGTTGCATGAGTATTTGCTTTGTAATTATTTACAACACAGACATGTTTTATATACTCTTATATAGTATGAAATATCTCACAATCCATTTTTTCAATGGCAACATTTTAATTAAACCTAATGATTGGTGTTGTAAAAAAGCCCTGGTCATCTAGGAAGTGGACACCAGCATGTCTGGGAAGAAGCAGGAAACCAGGGGCTTTCACAATATGAAGGTCTTGAAAGAAAGGATCTCTAATTTCATCTCCGAGCAGCCTCCCGCTGCCCTGCAATAGTATCTTGCCTATCAACCAGCCCTTCCCGTGGGTTCTAGCAACTGCCAATATGCATTGGAGTGAATACAACTTGACTGTTCCGAGGGACAAAGGTGAGATAATTAGGGTGCATTCACATTGCAGCAAAGGAAGTTAGATGAGATTTGCTTTACCTGTTAGTTGTTTAAATCAATAGCACTGGCCACCATTGTAATAAATCTGTCAAATGTGTATTGGCCTTACCACGTTTGTCAGTGCAAACCCCAGACCCTGAGGCCTCATCTTCATCTCCTTTTCCTGGCCCCTTATCGGCAAGCTGAGTGAGTACAAGCATCTGTTTGTAGGAAATTTCATTTGGAATTCTCTTTAAAAACCAGATCCCTATAAAAACGGAACAAAGGGAGGTTTGAAGGGGAGGAGAGCTCATGCATAATAAATTATCCTTCACTTTTGCTTTGTAATTTCTTTTGGCCCTAAGCTCTATTTTCACGTCTGCTTTAAATGATGCAGAGATTTGTCTGCCGACGAGGGCTATGGGGGCACTGGAGCGCGAGGCCCTTGAAAAAGCTGGACTCTCCCCTGTTCTTGGAGGAAGAGGCACTTTGGGATGCTCCTACTAGAAATGTGGAAGGAGGGCCTTCAGCGTACAGTTTGGGGAGGTAAAATCCACGCAGCAGTGTCTTAATTCAAGCAGTTTCTTCTATTGATATAAAGGGTTTTACCATTATTTGAACAGGATGGATGTGTTTCTTTGAAAAGAGCACCATGGAAGGGAAGGAATAAATACTGAGTAAGTAAAATTTGAATTCATTCTAACGACGACTTTATCAGCTCTTTCCCTCCAGACACTGGCCATGCCCCGTGTTACTCTGTAGCCCCAGTGCCTGGTGTGGTGCCTGGAGCTGCTGGTGGGCACTCACTGAATCACAGTGACTGAATGAATGAATGAGGTGAACGTTGGGTCCAGCATCCAGGCTTTGATTAGTACTCTTCCCTGACCACACTTTCAGGATCCCTGTATCAAGAGACTTTCCCCCCAGCTTGTTATTCTCTGAATTTTGAATGGAAAAGCAGTCACAGTTTTCTACTGCACCAATCACTAAAGTCATCAGTAACCTGAGGCTGAGCTTCTGGTATTAAGATCTTAAAGACTCAAGACTCTTTGTATTTCATTTCATATCTGAAATGAAAAGTTAAGTTGTGCTAATTCGTGTAGAATAGCACATCACATATCTTTTCCCGTAAAATGAGGTTATCAAACGAAATGTAAACATAACGGAGGAGCTTAGACGGCCTATCAAGGTAATTTAAAGAGATATCCTGTACTATTAGGCTGCAAAGCCTTGGATCCCTTCCTTGATGGTTGTCAAAGCCAATTCCTATGTCCTGAGAATAAAAGAAAAGAAGCATCTGTCCATAGAGGTCACTCATCATGTTTCCCAGCCATAAATTTCTGTGATACAGAACCATAAGAGTAGGAATTTAAGCCAATGTGTAGTTAGTGAGAAATAGTTTTTCTTTTTGTTAGGCTGTATATGAAGCTGAGGGATTCTGAAACTGGTCTGCCTGCACTGCAGGCACACAGGTCTGGAGGTCAAGCACAGATGCCCTCCTTAGAAGCACAGAACAAGGGCCTGCTCAGGGTTGTCACTCTTCTCGGGTTGCCCGAGAAGCTCCCTGGCCCCTCAAACATCAAAGTGCCCAGGAATCAATACCTGTGCTCCCCCTCCCATCAGACCAGGAGCCAAGAGCATCAGTGAGTAAACTTCCTAGAGTGTATAGGAGATGGTCTCTGCTTCCTCCCTCCCTCCCTCCCTTCCCTTCTTTCTTTCTTCCCTCCCTTCTTTCTTCCTTCCTTCCCTTCTTTCTTCCTTCCTTCCTTTTCTTTCTTTCCTTCCTTCCTTCCTTTCTTTCCCTTTCTTTGGTTCTTCCTTCCTTCCCTTTCTTTCCTTCCTTCCTTCCTTTTCTTTCTTTCCTTCCTTCCTTTCTTTCCCTTTCTTTGGTTCTTCCTTCCTTCCCTTTTTTTTCCTTCCTTCCTTTCTTTCTCTTTCTTTCCTTCCTTCCTTTCTCTCTCTTTCTTTCTCTTTCTTTCTTTCTCTCTCTCTCTCTCTCTCTTTCCTTCTCATGCTCTTCTTTCGATTTATAACAAGAGCATTGTGGCTGAATTTTCACACTTGATTCTACAAGCATTTGATTAAAACCCCACCACAGTCTAGAACATCAACACTCATCTTCTGGATGACATGTGCCAGTCAACTGTTCCCCTTTTTACCAGAAAAGAGGCTTCTAGCCCCCAGAGGGGCAGGAACACACAGAGTGAACACGACCATGAAAGTGCGTTCCAAGCTCGAGTGAAAGGCTCTGGAGTGTCGGCTGGGGGAATTCATGGTTTTCTAGGTAAGCAGACATAGCGTCAAATCCTGCTTCATTTACACATTTCCTCAGCAAATATTTGAATGCGTCCTGTTGGCCAGGTTCTCTTCTAGGCATCCACGGTATATCAGTAGACAGACAAATTCCCCATTTTCACACAGCTTGCAGACTCGCAGAGGGTGCATGTAAACAGACAATGCAACTAAATTACCATATTTTGTTGATTTGGGGAAGTACAGAGTTGCACATGAGCTGCTCTGAAGTTGGGAGGCCTTCCTTCTACCATCACGGGCATCTTACAGTTACTGTTGGCCAGTAAGCTGCCTCTAAGCATTTGTCCTCGCCCCGTGAATGGGCAAACCTGACCACAGCTGTGTAATAGGGGTGGAGCCGGAGCGCAGTTGCTCTCGCGAGACCCAGAGTGCGGCGGTCGGAGGTCCCGCCCCGCCAAAGGCCCGCCTGGCGGCCGTGGTCCTCGTGGCGGAGAGCACGGGGGAGAGGCGGGTCCGCAGCCTTCTCCCCGGGGCCCTCCAGGCCCTCTCGCCTCGGGCCAGCGGGTGAGCTGGGGCACCCGGGGACAGGCTGGGGGCTGTCCCGCAGAGCCCCAGAGCCCTCGCCACGGCCGCCCCCAGGCCTTGAAGCAGCAGCGAGCCTCTCCCCCAGCCCCACCTCTGCGACCTGATGGCGGCGGCAGCGGTCTCCACGGGCCGCGGTCCACGGAGGCCTCAGCAGCTGGAGTATATGGACACTGCCAGTAAGGTAACAGCTTCAACCAGCTTCAGTCTCTCCATTCACGTTTCAGAAATTGGTCCAACTTAGATCAGTTGTCTACCCCTAGGGGGTCGCCAGGCGTCAGGGTTAAGTTGCAAGGACGTTACACGTCATGACCTCAGGTTCACCTCTGTGTTTGGGGCGCTTCTCAAAGAAGGACAATTGTCGTGAGCTGGGGATTAACCTGATTGGTATTTGCTACAACACGTATTTCTATGGCTCCTATACAAACGATTCTCTCCAGTTTAAATGAAAAGCTTGAGGACCAGCCGGCTCCCCCCTCAGCGATAATGGCTGCGCAGGGTCTGGGGCCCTGGCCCTGAGGGTGCCGCCAGCTGAGAGCTGCCTCTTCAGCCGGCCTGGGCACTGGAGGGAAGACCTAGACAGGGTGCTGGACGAGCGCTCCGGGGCAGGGTCCCCGGCCCGACCTGAGACCCTCTCCTCTTAGCCAGGACCTGGACCTAGGAGGGGGAAAGTTGAGCCGTGGGACCTTGCCCTTTCTTGTGAGAACGGAGAATAACATTTGTTTTGGTGGAGGTTTACAGGAACATCGTGACCTGACCGTGACCTGACCTCAAGAACAAAGGCTCTGAAACCAAGAAGTTAGCAACAACTCACCACACCCTTCCCTCACCTTTCCTATAAAAGGGCTTTGCTGAAAGCTTTCGGGGAGTTGGGGGTTTTTAACGCATGAGCCACTTGTCTCCTTGCATGGCCCTGCATTAAACCTTGCTCTGCTCCAAACTCTGACAGTTTGGTATTGTTTGGCCTCCCTGTGCGTGGGGCATATGGACTTGTGTTTGATAACAGCTGTTCGTAATATTGTTGCTACTTCAATCTGGTCATGCACATTGTTGATACTCTATGCATAGGATTTTATTTGCTACTTAAAATGTCTTTAGAAAGATTCTGTGGTGATTCGGCATTGAAACAAAAAGTTATGTACACAAAAAGTCACGGGAACCAAGAAGCAAATATTGAGTCTTGGAAGAATGACCGCAATTCCGTATTTTCTTATAAACAACCAGCAGTGTTTTGACACCTTAAGAAAGGAAGATACCTCGAAGTAGACGTAGCCATATCATGTTTTATTAGCGAGTTGTACTTGCAAATGGATTGCCTATCACATGCCAAGGGTTTTGACCAGAGGCTGAAGACATCGCTTAAAACTTCTGAATTACACAAAGAAACCTGAGCAGTGTGGCCTAAAATTAAGGCCTTGACTTGGCTGGCAAGTCTTCTCATTTAGTGACACACTACCTAATGGTGTGTCTTAAAATTCTTGCTGCCTTCGATGAAATGTGATGCTTTGAGTGTAAGAAGTGTTGTGCAGGAGAATAACACAGGAAGGTGCCATTGTAAATGGCATGGATTCGGAAGTGCTTGCTGAGAAGGTGACATTGGAGCCAAGACCTGGAGGAGGTCAAGGAAAAGCCATGCTTCCTTTCAGGGGAAGAGTGTTTGGAGAAGAATGACTAAAAAAATAAAGACTTAAGGGCATACTCCAGCCAAATACAAAATAAAGCTCTCGCTGGGGGATGTACGTTCCAGGAAGACAGAGACTGTGAGCTTGTGGCTGTTCGATCTCCCTGCAGGTCAATATTTGTGGATTAAGTGAATGAACTCAGAAAAGGGAAAGGAACGCTATAGTGAGTGATGAAACATTAGCATTTAAAGTTACATTTAAATAATTGCTGTTAATGTAGTCATGAGGTTTAATACTGTTATGGTCTGAATGTTTGTGTTCCCCTCAAATTCATATGATGGAATCCTAACCCCCAAGGTGATGGTATTAGGAGGTGGGGTCTTTGGGGGTGATTAGGTCATGAGGGTGGAGCCCTCATAAATGGGATTAGTGTGCTTATAAAAGAGACCCCACAGAGCTCCCTAGTTTCTTCTGCCATGTGAGGATAAAAGAAGTCCGTGACCCAGAAGAGGGCCTTCATCTGCTCATGCTGGCTCCCTGATCTTGGACTTTCAGCTTCCAGAACTGTGAGAAATAAATTTCTGTTGTTTATCTCTCTTGCCACCCAGTCTGTGGCATCTTGTTACAGCAGACCCAACAGACTAAGACAAACACATTTTTAAAGGATTTAAAAAACTAAACAGTGTATGTCCCTAGAGAACTGCAAATTAAAACAACAGCTAGATACCATCATACACCATTAGAATGGCAGAAATGCCAGATACTGAGGATCCCACGTGCTGGTGATCACGTGGAGCAGAAGAAACTCTCGTCTGTCGCTGGTGGGAATGCAAAACGGTGCGGCCGCTTTGGAAGTTCAGCAGCTTCTTACAAAACTAAACATAATCTTACCATGCAATCTAGCAATTGCACTCCTTGGTATTTATCCAAATGAATTGAAATTTTATGTCCACACATCCTCAGGAAAACCTGCACGTGGATGTTTATGGCAGCTTTATTTACAATTGCCGAAACTTGGAGGTAACCAAGATGCCCTTCAGTAGGTGAATGGAGAATAAACTGTGGTACATCCAGACAATGGAATATTATTTAGCACTAAAAAAAAGAACAACATGGAGGAAGCTTAGATGCATATTACTAAGTGAAGGAAGCCAATATGAAAAAAGCTACATACTGTATAATTCTAACTGTGTGACATCCTGGAAAAGACAATACTATGGAGACAGGAAAGGATCAGTGGCTGCAGGGATTGGGGAAGAGGGGGATGAATAGCGGGAGCCCAGAGGATTTTTAAGGCAGTGAAACTACGCTGTGTGACATTACCATGGTGATACATGTCATTATATGTTTGTGAAAACCCACAGAATGTACAACACCAACACCAAGAGTGAACCTTAATGTAAACTATGATTTGGGATGATAATGATGTGTCAGGTTCATTGATTGTATCAAATGTACTGCTCTGGTGCGGGGTTTTATAGTGGGAGAGGCTGTGCGTGCATGGAGGTGGGAGCAAAGGATATATGGGAACTCTACTTTCTGCTCAAAAGTACGGAAAGTGAACCTAAAAGTGCTCTAAAAAAATAAAGTCTATTAGAAGTAAAAAAAAAAAAAAGCGCTCATGATAATAATTATAATCTTGGAACTAAAATTCAACGTTACTTCAACAAAGCTTAAGGGCAAGGGGTCGTTAAGAAGAGGGCATACAGGAAGTTGTCAACATATCATCTTGTTTGACTTGGAGGAGAGGGAGGTTAAAATACTATTTAATTATTGATGTTGCTAGAAAATGTGGTTCAATTGAGTTAGCTAAAAATGGAAGCAAAACTCTGGTAGACTAGAAATAGAGTGTAGAGCTTCAAAGAGTGTAGAAAAGGACAAAGAAAATTTAATGAACCTAGTATATGATAGGAAAGGAAAAGAAAAAACATTGAGATAATATAAATAGAAAATATAAATGGAATGGGCAAGCATAATATCTTCACCTACCAGGTGAAGCACAAACCCCCCTGTTAAGGGACAGGCTGATGCTGGGTGTGGGCAGGGGGGAGAAGGGGACGGCAGGGGACTTCCCTTAGGGCTCCCTCCAGCGAGGTGGGTGCTGGCAGGGGATGCTCCGGTGGCAAGCCTCCTTCTCCTAAGGGAGCTTGGGGGCAGTAGAGAAGGGAGTTTGCAAATCCTGGTTCATCCCATCCCAGCCACCCATCTGCTTGTGAGATCTTCTGGGTGTTTCTACTGGTGGGAATCGGGCAGGAGTTAACCCAGAAAGCAAAGCCATTATCAGTGACCTCTCTCTCTTCTTGAAGCTGGGGCACACGCCGGTTACCCTGATCCACATTCTCTTGCTCTCTGGTTCCCGCCATCGACATGAGGAGACAGTCAGGCACATCCTCCCGTGACCTGGTGAGTAGTCCCCGCTGTGTGAGGCTGAGGGAGCGGACCAGCCCCCATGCAGTTATGGTGGTTTTTGTCTTTATCCCTTGTTATGCATCCCTTTGGGACGTTCTTGTCTAAGGCAGCTCTGAGCTCGAGAATTTTTGCCAGACTCTGGGGGGGAAGTGCAGCCATGTCTCCCTTTGCAGCTGCTGAGTCACAGGCCAGTCAGCCCTGATCCATTCAGCTGTCCATCCTGCCCCATCTGCATCACACTGTCCACAGAGTTTCCAGCTTTTCACTTTGCTATTTCCCAGCACTCTTTTCTTGGCTAATTTTTTTGTGCTTTGGTTAGTTCCGTGGAGGTTTGAGAGGCAGGGGATGTAAATGACAATCTGAAGATGCAAGTTGCAATTCCAAAAGGATACCTTGTTATAAACTTAGCTCTGCTTACTTTGAGGGTGAGACACTCATGTGGGTGTACCGAGTCAGTTACGATATGTTTGCTAAGAAACAAAGCCCGTCCTTATGAGCACAGCAAGCACATTTCCCCCAGGGCCTTTGTATTCTCCCCGCTGCTGTGCTGGCCCTTCCCCCAGATGCTCATGTAGTTTATCCATCTTCACTCAGTTTTCTGCTCTGACGTCCCCGCCTCAAGGTACCTTCACCCTCTCTTCTTTTTTTTTTTTTTTTGCGGTACGCGGGCCTCTCACTGCTGTGGCCTCTCCCGTCGCGGAGCACAGACTCCGGACGCGCAGGCTCAGCGGCCATGGCCCACGGGCCCAGCCGCTCCGCGGCACGTGGGATCCCCCCGGACCAGGGCACGAACCCGCGTCCCCTGCATCGGCAGACGGACTCCCAACCACTGCACCACCAGGGAAGCCCTACCCTCTCTTCTTTTTAAAAATTTTTACATCTTTATTGGAGTATAATTGCTTTACAATGGTGTTAGTTTCTGCTTTATAACAAAGTGAATCAGTTATACATATACATATATCCCCATATCTCCTCCCTCCTGCATCTCCCTCCCTCCCACCCTCCCCACCCTCTCTTCTTTCCTTGCTTTGTTTAATTTTTTTTTAGCACGTATCACTCCTTGACATTGTATTATGTATTTATAGAACAGTGGCACACAGGAACATCTGTCCATATTTGTGAACGTGAGGATGTGTGACAGTGGAGAAGGGTGGCTAGTCCAGCTGGGGTAGCTGAACCACAGTCCTCACAGTTTTTCTGTAATGTCAGATTCACAATACAACTAACTTTATAGTTTCAGAGGTTTTTTTGCTCCTAGATAAAAAAAAATATATATATATATCTTGCATTTAATTGCATGGTAATATATTGACATTCTGGTTAACAAATCCGCCTCTGTGATATTGAGGTACAGAGCCTGGAGGTGTAACCATGTCAGAGGTCTAAACCTGTTGCCTGTCGTCTTGGCGGCTGGGGTGTCCCTCTGAGTATAACCTTTGGCTTGAGAGCACGTAACTCGGATCTGCCAGGCTGGACAATCCTTCAGAAATAATAAGGCAGTTCAACAGTTCCCAGTGGCTGTGTCTGGTTGCTTCTGTCCTCAGCTGACATCGTTTTATTGATACCAGCAATCACTCCCCACCTTTCTATTATTTTGTAGTGTGATTAATGGTAAGCTGGTTGAAAGGAGCTTTACAACAGTAAACAATGATTTAAGTCGTGCTTTGATCACCTCCAGCTGCCTATTCAAGTGGAGACTAATTGTTCAAGGTGGAAACTCATTGCTAGATGTAGAATTTAAGTACCA
Source organism: Aethalodelphis obliquidens (assembly GCF_003676395.1). Classification (NCBI taxonomy): domain Eukaryota; kingdom Metazoa; phylum Chordata; class Mammalia; order Artiodactyla; family Delphinidae; genus Aethalodelphis; species Aethalodelphis obliquidens. Next base: position 19,665,362 of record NW_020837967.1, on the reverse strand, counting down.
AGAGGGGTTAGAGTGGGACAGAAGGTTCTGAGGAGGACTGAGTTTACCTCACACTGAGGGCTGACCTTCCGAAACAACGTTTGGGCAAAGACAAGGGTTACTCATCTCGTTAGCAAAGTTCAGGTGCTACTGGAACTAAACGTCCTCCGGGAGAGACACGTGAGCCAGGAAAAGTAAAAGTTACCAGGAAGGAAGGAGGGAACAGAGGAGGCAGAGACGAGGGGGAAAAACAAAATTGTTTTTGCTGGGAAGCAATAGAATATCATGGTGGTAGAATTTGCTCTCTGATGTCGGTTTAAGGTCTTCTATCCAAAACAGTTATTAATAGGGCAAGAAATCGGTTCTCACTTTTCCACTGAATTCTGGAGATCATAATACAGAAGTCAACGGAAGTGCTTTGATGTTGCCAAAATTGCTTTGGACACCATAAGCTCTGGAAGCAGCATTTCAGGGCACGGATGTTACCCAGTTGTAAAGTGAAGCTGGTGACAGATGGAATGAACATCCTGATTGCTGCTCCCAGAATTCCTCCTTTTTAAATTAGTAATTCAGGGCCTTGAGTTACTGTCAGGAAGCCAGAATCTGCCCTTGCCCCCAGAACGACTCTCAGGGTGTTTGACTGACCTCATGACACCCAAGGGAGCAGAATGTGGATGTGGATTCAGACTGGCTCAAAGGGTACGTTTTGGTGAAAGCTCTGCTACAGGAAGACCCCTTCTCTCTTTGGAACATTCCATAATTCCCTCTTGGTTTACTGCCCCCTGTGGCACCAAACCCAGATGTGATGTTAAGTGATGGGATATATCAGGTGGGACGAGCAGAATCCCCAATACAAGTTTTGCCTCCAGTTCAGCCTTAAAGGTGCCTTATGTTCTGGTTCATGCTCATCATATTCAGACAGGTAACATTCTGCCATTATCCCAGGAAACTTTTCAGACTTCACTTAACGTGTTGGCAAAAGAGATATCCCTTGAATCCTACCCCCCGGGGTCCAGGGGCAATATCTCAGGCAAATAACACAACTGCATAAATTCTAACAAGAGAGTAGGTCATCAACAAGGGGGCTTGATTCATGGTAAAAACATGAAGAAGGCATAGCATTAAAAATATGGGCTTGGGAATCTGAAAAATCCAAGATCCTCGAATTGGTATTGAATGAACTTCGGCTAATTACCTAGCTTCTGGGAGCCTCAGTTTCTCCATCTGTGAGATGGGGAGCCTCTCTCATATGGCTTCTTAGTACCTGGCCACGCATATTCTAAATGCACAGTGAACAATTGCCGTTGCACAATTACTACTGTTATCATTAATTCTAGAGGAAAACGGGAAGAAATTTCAGCCAAGACAAAACTAACTCCAGATCTTCTCTGGCCAGTCGAATTCCCCAAAATCAATTCCAGGACGTGGAAGCAACCTACATGTCCATGGACAGATGAATGGATAAAGAAGACGTGGCACATATATACAATGGAATATTGCTCAGCCATAAAAAGGAATGAAACAGTTATTTGTAGTGGGGTGGATGGACCTAGAGTCTGTCATACAGAGTGAAGTAAGTCAGAAAGAGAAAAACAAATACCGTATGCTAACACATAT